>NW_024526601.1:0-38688 GCF_017590135.1 Pyrgilauda ruficollis
TTGCACAATTGGAGCAATAAAACCATCATTTTTCTTACTGCTGAAGGATGTGAAATCAAACTTGGGAGTCCCAGTATATGATGATCTGGCCAGAAAGAAGAGTTTATTTGGCGGAACCCAAAATTGGAACAATCAAATTTGGACCCCACAAAAGTTTATCGATACTTATGGGCTGGCTACCTGGGCCCAAGATGGATCCTGGGGGTAGAGAACCCCAGTATACATGCTCAGTCGAATCATCCATTTACAAGCAGTACTTGAAATAATATCAAATCGGACAACTCTGACCATCGATCTCTTAAACCAGCAGCAACAACAAACACGATCAGTAATTTACCAGATCCGATTGGCAGTGGACTACCTCCTCGCAGAGGAAGGAGGGATCTGTGGAAAATTTAATACTTCAGAATGCTGCCTAGACATCGATGACCATAGTCACGTAATAAAAAACATATCTCAAAATTTTAGAAAACTAACCTATGTTGGAGCACAACAATGGACCCCCTTGTTTGGAGGCTCCAATTGGTGGGACAACTTGTTCACCTGGAACAGTAAATGGTGGAAGAAATTGGTCTTCTTTGTGGTGTGTGCATTAGCAAATGTAATATTTCTACCATGTGCAATTCCATGTCTAGTCCGGATAGTAACCAGCATTGTCCAGAGCAGCATCATGCTGCAAAGTAACATAAAAGGGAAAAATGGCAAAAAAGTAATGTTAATAAAAGAACAGAGTGAACAGAATGCCAAAGATATGCTTTGAACAGTATGAGAAACTGAGAAAAGTAGAAGTTGAACTTTAAAAGATTGATGCAGGCTGGAAGCCTGATCAAATAGTTAGAGGGGGGAATTGTCAAAAATAGGTTAGAAACTGTTGGAAAATAGTTGATAATTGTGGGAACTCAACACATCACTCCGGATGTCCAGAGTTGCCAAGAGAACCCTTGGGGGGGTGGGGGGATTTGGAGGCCTTGGAATGTTGCCAAAACTGTCTGGTTGCTTGACTTTGATCCTTCTAGAGATGTGTCATCTGTGTATGGGGAAATGAAAAATCTTAGGGTTTGAATGGTGTATTTACAGAGTGAAATATAGATTTTAGAGTTTTGGTACAGGGGGGTAATGGAGACAAGATGGAGGATTCAGGGTGTGGTTTCAAGTTCTTTCTTCTTCTTGTCTTCCATTTTCTGTGGTGATGTTGGCACTTGTGGATTGGTTCATGGTGAAGGTGCACTTGTTAATAAGGATGAAAGGTATTGGGAATTAAAGGTAAATATGTTATACGTAGTTTTCACTATAAAAGACGCAGCCGCCCAGTGGGCGGAGGAGAGTGCACTGGGCTGCCTTGCTGAACAGACCTCGGCTGAGCAGACAGAAAATATTGTAGATATGAAATAATAAACAAGATCGAAGACCAAAACCTCAAGAGTCCAGAGTAGTCCTTTGAAGCGCGGCCTGCCCAGTACCACCTTTTCCGTATCGGGGCAGAGACAAATAACAGCGAACCCCGATAGATAATTGTTAAGCATGTACTGTTAGTTTGATTATTACATTGTAAAAGGGGTTAAAAGGGTAGTTATAAGAAATACGGTATGCAACATACCGTAATTCAGCTAAGTAAAGTGCATCCCCCCCCCCCTTCCCCTGCCCTGCCCAGGCAAAATGAGCCAGCCTGGACAGAACTGTAATGGGCCAATCAAGCGCCTTAAACCTTCATGCAAATGAAGGATCCCAACAGAAACCAATCCAAAGGAACAGAAAACAGTATCAAAAGGGGACATCCAACCCAGTGAATCCGTGCTGCTCCACCTGGAACATTGGGAACATCGCTGCTCAAGAAAGGAAGAAGATCCAGCTCCGGCGCTGCAGCAGCCTTCTTGACGGGAATGCTCCTGCTCGACCCTTCTCTTTGTCAGGAAAATGAATCCACAGACACCAGAGGTTTATGTCCAAAAAGGAGACAGACGAGTCCTGTTACTTTATTCAAACAAAGGGAGAGGTCATTCAAATAAAGGGAGAGGTCATGGGCATTTCCCATGTGGTCTATCAAATTGTTACAGGATGCAGCCTCCTTTTTATCCCTAATTTCCTGACTGCATGTCCCTCTCTCTTTCCCCATTGGCTGAGGTACTTGAGAGGTGCAAACTTCCCAAAACGCCTAATATCTAAGACCCCCTTCTAATGTATACCCCCCTCCTTTATCTTTTCCTTGTGCCACTCAGTGGAATTCCTTATGGAATTTATGGTTCTTCCCATTGTTTCTTTCTTCTCTCAGCATCCAGTTTTATTTATCAGCAGACCTACAGTTTATTTGTAAAGACAAGTCTCTCTCATTCCATTCATCAGTCAGTGGAATCCTTCCCATTGTTTCTTTTATCTCAGTGATAGTTTTATCTGCCAGCAGACCCACAGTTTGTAAAGACAAGTCTCTCATTCCTTTCATATTCACCACAAGTGCCTTCCTTTCAGATACTCCAAGTCTCCCCTTCAGCCAGAAAACTCAGCAATTTCACAGTGGCTTCCCCTACCACCTCCTCACATTCTCTTGATAGGAGCAAGCCTTTCACATACTGCAATAACTTAATTCCTAGGGATGGAGCAAATTAACCTCTTCTCCCTCTTGTTCCCACTCAAAGGCAAAATACTGTTTACTATGATCTGTGTTATAGATACATATTATAATATTGGCTTTTCACAAATATTAAAATGGATGCTATATGTATAATGTTAAAATAACTTTGCTATAAAGATATAATTTTAATTTCTGCTATTAACTAAACTTAGACATAGTAGTGAAATATCTGATATAGTTATGCTTGCAGTAATTGAACCGCCTGCTTGGTTGGGATAACATCCAATGAATGTATGATGAGGACCCCTACCACTGATATGTCAACTATCAACACCTACC
Organism: Pyrgilauda ruficollis; assembly: GCF_017590135.1. Lineage (NCBI taxonomy): Eukaryota > Metazoa > Chordata > Aves > Passeriformes > Passeridae > Pyrgilauda > Pyrgilauda ruficollis. The sequence goes on from NW_024526601.1 coordinate 2,906, forward strand.
ATCAGTAGAAAGTATGGACCAAAGCCCAAAACTGGAGGTGATGGTAAGAATGGACTAAAACCACAGCCAAGAAATACACATGCTCTAAAAAGGTGGACCTGAGGAGGAGCCATGCTAAACAGTTCTCGGAACATGTAAACTAGTTTGGGGAAAAGTTTAAATATACATAATTGTTTATGAATATGCAATAGGCTGATGCAATAGAAATAGTATATAAAGGGTCATTCCAAAATAGCAGGTGTGCTCTTGGCTGAATGCTGAGCACCCAGCCATAAAATCTTTGCTTTATGGTCTTTGTCTCCTATTGTCCTTTATTAAACTTTTAAATTTTACCAGGACAGTGAACCTCACTTTTCACACTAAGAGGGCATCCCCAGAAAGCATCCCTTAAATCAAGTATTGAATAGCACCAGTGTAAGGAGGGAACTCAAGACGGTACAAGGATCTAGGACCTTGGAGTGCCTGGGTTTAATAGTTTCATCTACTATTCTTAGGTCCTGCGCTATAACTGGCAGGATAGGAGTGTTATAGGGGGATGCACACAGTTCCAGAAGACCCGCCATTAGTTCAGCAACAGGCTGCAGCCCCTTCCATCCTTCCCTTGAAAGAGGGTATTGCTTTTTAGACACCAGTTGTTCAGTTTGTCTCAGAGTAATGTGGAGAGGCTCTGATGCCTTAGGATTTTATCTTTTATATTCTTCAGATCCTGTACTGCATTAGTGTATAACTCTGAACTCCATATAGAGTGTTAGTAAACTCTCTTCACAGTATTGCTTTTTAGACACCAGTTGTTCAGTTTGTCTCAGAGTAATGTGGAGAGGCTCTGATGCCTTAGGATTTTATCTTTTATATTCTTCAGATCCTGTACTGCATTAGTGTATAACTCTGAACTCCATATAGAGTGTTAGTAAACTCTCTTCACATTTTGATCCAGACAAAACAATCCTTGTAAGCCTGAGAACCAAGGACCCCCTCTGCCTCAGGCGTGGAAAAGTATAAACAAAAGTGAATAGGGGGAGGGAGTGAACTGGGGGGTATATGACTTCACTACCTGAAGCTGTAATTGGAGAAGTGACCTCTGATATGCAAATAGACCAAACATAATCTACCTGAGAAACTCTTAACCATCATCCATTTTGGGTGTAGCCCCTTGGGGAGGCTTTGTCTGCCCTTAATGTACCTGAAGGCCCTTCATTAAATATATCCACTATTACCTTTTTAACTTTGTCTGGCCTCTGTTTCTAGGTAAGCCCATTCCAGGCATCAGCTCCATATCCAGTTTTCTGTATTCCCTTGGGACTGCCCACACCTCTGGGTTCATCCCAGCATTCACAAGTGTTAGCCTCCCCATTGTGAGAAACGACCCTCACTTCTAAAATTTTAAAAGAAAGGTTTATTAAACCTTGACAAAAATTACAACAAAGGACTGAATAAGGAAAAATTGCAGTGCTGGGAGCCCCCCCAAAACAGCTGCTCCACCTTTTATACTTTTGGTGTTGCATCAGGTAACCCTAGCCCCTCCCAAAGTCTGTCAGTTAACTCTTCATTGCTGTCTATTGGTGGAGACTGCTTTATTGCAACTTGATTGGAGGTCAGGTGTTGCTATGGTGTGCCTCTTAGGAACAAGCCTGTCCTCCCCCTAAATGCCCCAACTACCAAGGCTATTACAAGGGGAGGGAAAGAGGACTATGGGGGACATATTACAATATTATCACTATTCATCTTAACATACTCATAATATCTATCTCTTAATTGTGAGAGCCAACTATTACATTACTCATCTATAACACCATTACTCCCCATAAAACCAACTCACATTTCCAACTCCAGCCATCAAATCCCCTCCTAGCAAACCACAACTAGAAATAATCAGAAACTCATGCTTTTCAAACCCATCTCACACATTCAGCAAAGTCTCATAGACATCCCCTTATACACACACACACTGACCAATCATCTTTCCTACTTAAGAAAGAACATTTGAACAATTGTTCCCCTTTGGCATAAAATTCAAATTATGAGAGCAGATCCCGACACCCTGAACAACCAATTTGTAATGTTTCATTCCTTCCCAATCGCTGTCTTGGTGGCCACCCCCTTCCCTTTGGTCCTAGGGCTCCCCGCACATTTTCCTGTCAGGGGTTATAAAAACTGCTGTTATTCTTGCCTGTATATTTACCTTTTGTGAGAAACTATGCTGACTTTTAAAATTTCAAACTTTTATTAAACCTTAATGTGAAAAATGCCATTCACTTGTGTTAAAATTTTAGAAGATCAATAGTAATGAAAATAATAATAAAAATTAGGACAATAAGAGACAATAAAAAGCAAAGAATTACAGACGTCCAGGTGTCTGGCATTCCACCAAAAGGCATCCCTTGCTAACAAAGGATTACTCCTTAAAAGCAATAGCCTATTGCATATCCATATATCTCATACATGATTCAAACATTCCTTTCAAACTAGGGTGTTTCTGCTTAATTTTAGCTTCCCCCCCTCATCTTGCAAATCAATCTTCTTGGTTCCTTGAAGTCTGAGCTTTCCCGATAAGGAGGCAATAATTCTTCTCTTGGGATCTTGGTGTCTTGTTGCTGTTATCTCTATCCAGACAGGATAATTCTAAGAATTTCTTGATTATCTTTTCTATTCCTTGTGCTAGTTACAAAAAATATCTTACATCATATAGTTTTTATTTAAATATTATGCTATAGCCTAAAAACTGTTTTTACCACACTACTTAAAAGAAATTAATACAGCACAACTTTCCAACATAACACATATAGTATTCATTTTAATATTTGCTAAGAGCCAATCATATAATATGCATTTTTCACACTTAACAAAAATACAGCAAAGGACAGAATAAGGAAAAATTGCAGCTCTGGGAGCCTCTGTGACCAGGAGCCACATGCTCATCTACAAAATCGATGCTCTGCTTTTTATACTCTTGGTCCCTCCCAAAGTCTTGTCAGTCAACTCCTTCTCTGGTGTCCATTGGTGGAGATCACTTTTTTACAACTTGATTGGACATCAGCTGTTGCCATGCCACACCTCCTAGTAACAAGCTTGCCTTCACCTAAATACCCTGACTGGTGACTACAATATAAGGGAGATGGGGGGAAAAGGACTATGGGGATAACATACAAAAATAACATAACTATACATCTATAAAACTTCTCTTAACATACACATATTTATCTCTTAATTGTGAGAGCCAACCATCGCATTACCCATTTTTAACACTTTTCTTCATCTCTTCTTTCATATCTTTCTAACCAATTCATCTCGGGACTTATTCTGCCCTTCCTCTAGCCACCCCCCCCCCAACCCCCCCACTGCCTGTGGATGCTCATTCTCTCACATCTCAAAATCACTCATTTCCCCAGTGACCCAAACAAAATCCTTTTGTGTATCAGGCCAGGCTTTGGTGAACACGTTGTTTCTTACACTGAAACGCAGTAAATGACTCCACAACCAAAGGTTGTAAAGTAGGTACGTATTTTATTCAGCACTGGATGCAGGGGGTGAGCATCTTACCAAATCCTGCATGTCTCAACATTCAGAATTCCTCTATTTATTCACAAAAAACATGCATATTCTATAACGCCTATACATATTCAGAATCTATCCTCGCCTATTCTCAGCATGGTATGGAAATTAGCTGCGGCTGTGTAGTTTATCCTTTTTATTGAGTTGGTGGTCTTTAAGTGAGTCTGGGGGCCTGAAAAGATGAAGGCTCAAAGACTTCATCGCCACTGAACTTTCGAACTCCAGTGTCTTCACATGCGCAGTTTCTCTTTACTTCGTATTTTCTAGCAAGCTCAGCAGTTTTTAATCAGGGGCCCCTTTTATCTGCGAGCTCGGCAAAATTTTAATATGCAACAGGTATCCTTTGGAGGTCCCCTATCGCAGTCCCATACGAATATAATAATGAATACCATATGTTCACATATATATTGCCTAAACTATCCTAAATTCCCTATTAACCCTTAAATCCCTTGTTTCAACACCATATACCAAAGCTGATCCCTGTACCTTACACTGCATTTCAAAGCCGCTCTTCATCCAGTCGCAGTGTCCAGACACCCCCCAGCACACCCATCTGGGTTCCGGGCCGCTCTCCCAGCACCACAAGCTCTGTAAAGCACCAGGTGCCAGTTCAGCTCAGCAGGCGGGCACAGCTGACAGTGCCACAGGGATGGGCAGGCTGACGGGGCATCCTGCAACCAAATAGGGCCGGGGAGCCACTGCAGCCCCTGACCGCAGGGGTGGCGGCATTGGGCATCACCTGGCGCCAAGCCCCCAGCTGTCCCACAGCCTCAGCTTGGTCTCGCACCTCCCCCACAGGTCCCCAGCCCACACAGCCCAGGCAGCCAAAAGCGGCGGAAGGGGTTGCACCCCCTACTCCCTCTCCAGCAGCCTTGGCAGAGCCTGGGAAATCCCTCATCACAGCTCCCCCAGGGGACAGGGGACATCCTAGCCCTGCGGAGGTGCTCCCCACAGACAGTGGACCCCCTGACTAACTGGGGACCAGCCCAAGAGCAGGCGGACCTGTCCCCAGCACGCAGCAGTTTGAAACTGCAAAAAGTTCGCAAGATACACAATCTGCACAGCCAGGAACTGCACAGACAGATTAGGCTACGCAAACAGCAGAAAATAAGGAAGTGGCTCAGCCCGATGTGGATGGGATGGCATCCGGTGCCAGCGGGGCGGGCTCAGGGGCTTCGCGGTAATTTTTAAAAGTATCAAACATGGCTTTGCCTTCAGCAAGATTGCAGAGCCCAGCGGGGACGAGCCAGGGGCAGATGGAGGTTACTGGAGAACAGGGACCCCTCAGAATGAGAGAACGGGAACACGGTTCGGATTTCGGACCAGGGGTTGCAAACACAGACCCAGAAATCACAAACGGTGGTTCACTGTTATAGATAGCAACCAGATAAGGCCGAATCAATAATTTGATAAAGCCAAATTAAAATTAAAATAAGATAGATTTTATTTTGTGAATCGAAATACAATCTCTGACAGCCACAATCAAAGGGACAGCGCCGAGCCCGGGACTCGACACTGAGTGAACACAGATCTGACCCCCTCTTGCATCAGATCTATCGAGTTCACAAAGTCCGTTCAGTGAGCCTTGGTTACATACTGTTTTTCTTGCCCGGAGTGAAGTTTCTTTTGTTCTGTTAGTTTTCCTGAATATTCATGTAGTTCTATGTCCTCTGTCTGGTGTTGAAAGAATCCTGTCTCCTGGTCAGACAAAACTGTCGTTGGGAAAACAATATAGACTCCGGGAACAGATACATGTAAATTCCAAGTTACGGGAACTAGTCATTCAAATGCGATTCCAGGGCTGTCCTCGGTTATCTAGGGTCGTTATTGGACGATGATGGTTTGCTTGTTCTGAGACTCACCCAGAGTTTCTGCAGGAGCTAACTCCTTCACTTGCTAATTAGGACCTCCATTCAGTGACCACCTGTGTTTTCACAATCCAGTGAGGTAATCTCTTTCCCAACCCCTGTGTAAGATTTCTAAACCTCGGTGCTTTTTATAACAGATAATCTGCAAGCATGATTTATTATATATATCTCTATGAGCACAAATTTATACTAATATTTATCACACACTAATGCCCATAGAAGTGGCGCGGAGTCTTCCTTCCCTGCCTGCTTTCTCTCAAATGCCGACAGACCGCATGGCAACAGCTGTGGTTTTCCCAAGTCCTTGTGTGAAAAACACCAATCACTTGTTCTTAAAATTTTAGAAGTTTAATAGTAATAAAATTATTATAAAAATAGCAATATAATTAGAGTAATAAAAATTTGGACAATTTGGATTAGGACCATATGAGACAATAAAAAACAAAGAGTTACAGACATCCGGGTACCTTTTTCTGGGCAAAATAAGCCCGAAAAAGGACACAGGGTTAACAGAAGATTACCCCTTAAAAACAATAGCCTGTTGCATATTCATACACTTCATACATGATGCATAAATTCCATTCAAACAAAGGATTCTGTCTGGTCAGTGTCAACTTCTTCCTCTTAATCCTAACAGCGTCTTCAGGGCTGAGCGAGGTGGGAAGAAGTTAGTTTCTTCTGATAATGGGGCAATAAATTCTCTTTCTCTGAAAGATTTAGGTGTCCTGTGGCTGCTATCTGGTGTGAGTCCTTTCTTTAGAAAAAAAGTATCCTACATAGTATAGTTTCTATTTTAACATTATGTTATAACCTAAAACTATATTTAACACACTACTTAAGAAAATTAATACAGCATAACTTTCTAACATAACACATATAATATTCATTTTAATATTTGCAAAAAGCCAATCATAAAATATGCATTTTTCACACTTGGATGCCCTCAGGCACCTCGGCAGCACCGATGGCTTCTCCTTTCGCACAGTCCATCACATACCATGGCGCAGTACTGTGGGAATTCCTGAGAGACATTTTGTTTCAGCTTAGACATTGTGCGAGGGATCTGTCTTTTTCACAAAATGGTGGCATCCTCCACCCATCTTCCATACAACAAAATGGCGGCACCTTGCACACATCTTACGTACAGCAAAATGGTAGCATCCTTGGCACTTCCGTAAACAATGCCTACGTAGTTCCGCCGATGCCATTTTGCAACCAACAAGATGTCCAAACTCCTGCTGCAGCACCACCTCTGGCCGCTTCTTATATTGCACCATCCAATTCGAATAATATACAACAACGAATGCAACCACCAATTCCTTATACAGAAAGAGAAGGAATGAATACAGCCCCAAAGCCTGAAGAAGGAGCATCTTTACAGGACACAAACACACAAAATACAAACAGAGAATTAGTCCCTTTTCCTCATATTCCAGAAACCATCCCAAATAATAACACAAAAGATCCTTCAAGAGACACATCCAGTTCTACCAACTGAGCAAAGATTAGAAGAAAAGCACTAAAGGAAGGAGATTTTGACATGGCATCAACACAATTAATGGCCATGCCAATAAAATATAGCTGGCAAAATGCAAATCCCAAATGGATACCACTGACACACAACATAATTACTGACACACAACATAATTAAAGACTTGAGACAAGCAATAAAGGACAGTGGCTTAAGCTCTCCCTACTTCAAGTAAAAAGGCACCTTCGGTAATTACAATTTGGTTCCTTATGACTGCAAATATATTGCCACCACAATTTTAACAGATTCTCAATACATGCTATGGGAAGACAAATGGAGAAGAGCTCTCACTGCATTAATAGAGTCTTATGCTGGCGGCCCAAATAGAAACCTCACAATGGCCCAAATGGCAGGAGATGCTCCTCATGATAAACCTGAAGACCAAGCTGCATATCTGCCTTGAGATGTGATTTCAGATATCAAGGAAGCAGCTCGGAAAGCCATTCTGCAAATACAACCTACGGGGACCCCAGAGGGCATTTATACAGAGGTAAAGCAAGGAATATCTGAGTCGTTCACCTCTTTTGTAGATCGCCTTACTCAAGTAGTGGAAAGGCAATGTATTGGTGAAGTGGCACATCCTCATCTGCTTCAAAGTTTAGCTTTTGCAAATGCCAATGAAGAATGTAAATGCATAGTCAGCTCCTTACCAGGTCCACCGCCAACCTTGTCTCAAATGATAGAAGCCTGCAGCAAGGTAGGCACTCCTCAACATGTAGCAGCAATCCAAGCAAATGTCTTGAGAGAACAATTCGAGAAACTTCTAGAAGCAGCAAATCAAAGACTCGAAGAAACCCTTGCAGCTTTCCATGTAACTCCTCAACAAGATAATTCCACAGAAATAACAGCAGCAGAACTCACCAAAAGGCCATGTTTCAAGTGTGGAAAATTTGGGCATATAACAAAGTATTGCCCAGAGTCTGCGGGAAATGCGACAGCACCAAATTGTTGCCCAAGATGCAGAAAAGGGAGACATTATGCAAATCAGTGCTATTCCAAATATGACATCAATGGAAATATTTTACTATGAAAAGTGATTCCCAGCGAGTGAAACCACCGTGTAAAGATACAAGTATTAGTAATGATTCAACTACCCAAAATTTCTCTGAAGACAGAACATTTGGAAAACTTAAATCAGATCCTATCTGCAGGGTCATCAGCTGATTCCCCAATGATTTGATGTTTGGGGATTGCTGGTAGTGAACTTGTAACCTCTGTTTGTGTTTTCTATAGGTAATATCAATAAATAGTGACTGTTGTTAATATTACATGAATTCTTAAAAAAAAAGGTTGTCTTAACCCCTTTGAACGCTGCTAATATATTGATTATATAATGTGAATTCACTGATTTTTGTGATAAGAATTATTTATAAGGTATTGTTATAGTATTTACAGCCAGCTTTCATATGTTTTACTATCTCTTTGTGTGATCACCTACAAGACACGTCTCTTCAGGATCCTGCTTTTTGTTTTCTAACTGCTTATACATTTTCTTTATCCAGACTGCTAGTCTCGTGGCTTTCTTCAGTTATTATTACAGAAGTACTCCAGCAGAGAGTCCAGCTGTAACATTAACTTCTTTCTTTGGGTTTTGTACTAGGTAATCAGTCTCTCCTTCAGCTGCACTTCCTCTACCTTCACACTCTCAGTGTCCAGATCCAGGCTCATAATCCTGCCTGTGAACACTTTCATACATTTGAAGAAGAGGTTTGCTGTGTTCAAAGAATCTCTGTCCTGAAGGAAACTTCGGAGGGATTCAATTACTTGATGGTTTGATTGGTTTTTAACCCTAAGTTTTTTTACTCATAACTGCTATTTTTAAGAGCCTTGCTTTAAAATGTGTTAAGTGATGTAAGAATTCGTGCCTGGTGGGCTGTTTGGGTCCAATTCAGCTAGCTATGAACCCTAGCCCACATGATCTTACGCAGGACAAAAGGCAAAAGATGAGAAGCGCTCTTCTCCACATGGGGACAAAGTCCTATTTTATTTCCTACATAGGAGACACCAGATTGTCCAGGTGACTCCCCAGGTGGAAAAAGAGGGGGTGGCCTTCTCCCGGGGGGATTTTGAGCTGAGGGGAAGGGGGGCAGAGGAAGAGGACCACAGCCAATGGGATACAAGTGAGGAGGGGCAAGGGGAGGGACAAACCAGGAAGAGACCACCAACACTGACACTTAGGGGGGAAAGGGGAAGACCATGTGATGACAGGATACAAATAATGTGAACAGTGAAAATTACCAAACACCCAGTGCAAATAACTAAATAACTAATTAGTGCAATATAACACCTCCCCCTTTTCTGTTAAAAAAAATCAAAGGAAAAGCGTTGGCCTATTTCTGATACAAATGATGAATTCGTCCACCACTCATGATTTGCAGGCCTGTCAGTTTGCTTTAGGTCCACAAACTCTGTGCGGTTGACTTCTGAGGTAGTGGAGACTAAACCATTGATAACTTTTAAAAGCATGTGATGTAGAATTCTGAAAGTTAACATGATTAGAAAAAGAACAACAAAAAACAACAAAATTATCTTAATTATAGAAGTCCACCACCCCAAAAGTCCCCAGTCCTTGAACAGTCTGCTGAACCAGTCCTCAGATTCCAGCTTGACTTGTCCAATCAGGCTTTTCACTTCTCAGAGAGCCACGCGGATGTTGGGTGCTTTTGATGTTAGGTTCAAGCAGCAAAGTCCTTCAAATTCCTGCCACTCGTGTCCATGCAGCAGCAGGAGGAAATCTATGGCTGCATGATTTTGGATTGTAGCCTGCCTGGTAATCTTCTCATCCTCTAGGAGGGAGCAGATGGCCTTGGATGTCAAGTTTACCTGTTTGACTATCCAGCACTCTAGGTGGCCCAATTCACCTAAAGCTTTGGCTGCTGCAACCCATGGATACAACAGGGATACAGCGATTTGCTTTGAATTTGCCCAATGAAAAATTTCTGAATCACAATTTGGGTCCAAATCATCAATGCTTCTCTTTTGAATTTTGCTGACCAAATTGTTCTTTTGAGTCCATTTGCCAGTCATGGTTTGGCTGGGTGTCAACAGGGACAACCACCCGATGATACATGGCCCTCCTAAAAGCCGAGAGGGGATTCCTGCTCATGCCCGATCCCCACAAATTAAAAACAAACCTTTAGGGAGGCTTTTGGGATGTGAATGATATGTGTTATCTGCTGTGACATGGCTTAGAACCTCACACCACTTTCTGGGAGTAAACTCTTTTCAATAGTGTAGTATGTTGTTAAAAGGTTTGGTGTTGAAAAGTGGGGTAAAGACGAAGTGTACACAGTATGGTGCAGGACAGAAACAGCTCTAACTCTTGGGGCTCCTGAGCAGCTCTGGGTAACTTTGGCAGCCACTCTTCTATGGGGTTCCTAATCATTACAAACTGCTGCTGACAGATATTGTGTGGTTGTGTGTGATGTGATTTGGGACTTGGGTCAGGCATAGGTGTATCAAACTTGGCTGGAAACTCCACAGCTTGCAATGGAATCTCCACCAAGCAGGTAGACATAGGGTTTCTCGCTGCTGCAGTGGACAGGCATATATTTTCCTGTTGGAGCATCCGTGCCAGGGTCACCCAGATGTTTTGGCGTGGCTGTGGGACGATCCACACAGCTGTCAGACTGCTCAGCGTGAACAGGATGACAACTCTGACAGGGCTCATCGTGAGGTTAGATGGGAAGTAGATTTTTTTCTCTACAGAGGAAAACAAACATTTTTTAAAACACATTAAAGTTCAGAGGTCTGCCGGAATGTAGCTAACTCTTTTAGGAAGATTCTTCCTCCTCTTTCTGGTGGTGTCTTCTCTTCGAGGCAATGGCTGCTTGCTTTTCATCCCCGTTTGCTGGAGTTGGATTTTTGGGGACAAAAGGTTTTACCCACTTTTGGGGTATCCATTGCTGGCCTGTGGGGGTGGATACACACATGTAGCCAAGCCCCCATGTGATGAGCTCATAAGGACCCTTGGTTTCCCAAGTTTCTGGGTCCTTAATGAGAACTGGTGGACGCTGTGAGAACTTAAACCAATTGTTACTGTGGAAATGCCTTACTACTGGAGGACTCATGTTTTCAAATGAATAATTAAAAAAAACTGATGGTAAACAGGGCTTTGCAGAGCTTTTGTTGTGGTGTCATCCATGCTGCAGAACTCCCCTGCCTAGCCAGGACTTGTTTGAGCATATGGTGGGCACGCTAGATCACAGCTTGACCTGTGGGGGAGTGGGGAATGCCTGTCTTATGCTCCACCCCCCACTGCTGGACAAATTCTAGGAACTCCTTGGAGGCATATGCTGGACCATTGTCAGTCTAAATCTCCCTAGGGATCCCCAACACTGAAAAGGCTTGCACCATGTGTTGTTTGGCACGCACAGCCCTTTCCCCTGTGTGGGCAGAGGCATAAACCGCACCTGAATATGTGTCTATACTGACATGCACATATTTCAGGTGACTAAAACTGGGAATGTGTGTGATGTCCATCTGCCACACTTCGCAGCTCCCAAGGCATCAGGGGTTAACCCCAACACCCAGTGATGGCACTGCCTGGAACTGGCAATTGGGACAGGTGGCCACAATGGCTCAAGCCTGACTCCGTGTTAGCTGGAACTGGTGGATCAGACCTGGGACATTTTGATGGTATTGCTGATAACTTAGCTTTGCCTGTTGGAAGATGTCCGGAAGGCATGCCATTTCTGCTGGAGCAGCAAGGGAATCTGCTTTGCTATTACCTACTGCAATCTCTTCTGGCAAATCAGTATGTGACCTCACGTACATCACATAGAACGGATGCTCCTGCTGTGAAACTAAATAAATTAGTTTTGAGAGCAACCTGAAGAGATGCTCATTCTTGATGTCTTTGAGAACTGCCTGCTCCGCCCTGGACACTACTCCCGCCACGTAGGCTGAATCAGTGACCAAATTAATTGGCTCCGAGAACTTCTCAAAGGCTCTCACGACTGTGGCCAGTTCGGTGACCTGAGGCGACCCCTCCACAAACTCAACATCAGCTTCCCAATGCTGAGTCTGGGGATTTCTCCAAGTCATCACCGACTTGTGGGATGCCCCGGGAAGCATCAGTGAACACTGTAAGGTCCTTGAGTGGCCTCTGACTCCTTTTCTCAGGAGCAATGAGGTGAAATTCCTCGTTAAACAGCTTGTGTGATGGGGCATGGACTGATACCTGTCCACTGTAGCTGTCCAGAGATAGCTGGAGACTGGCATTGCTCTGGAGCAGGTGCTCAAACATCTCTTTGGTCAACCTCTTGGGAGACTTCCTTCCCTCCTTAGAAAGTTTGACCGGAAGGTGAATACTCTTAAAGTCACAACGAGCCAGCTCACGCAATCTTACCCTGGCCTTCCAGATCAGCTGAGCTATCAGCTCTTGTGGCTGTGTGATGGTTTTGGATCACTGGTGGGAGAGGAAAACCCACTCTATGATTAAGAGTGAATCCTTTTGCCTTTCGATCCATTGGAATATCAGACCGTGTAAGTGTGGTAACTTTCCCAAAGCAATGAATTTGAAAGGCAGCTCTGGCTGATAACAATAAGCCTGCCTCTCGGCCAAAGCCTTCTGCACTTTTTGGATGGCGGGTTTTGCCTCTGGGGTCAGTTCCCTGGGAGAAGATAGCTCTCTCTCCCCTTTCAATAAATTGAGGAGGGGAGTTAGGTCCTTGTTGGAGAGGCCTAGCCAAGGCCTGACCCAGTTCCAAGACCCACACAGGGAATGGAGATCTGCTAGGGTTTTGGGATCACGCTTGATTTCCAATTTCTGCAGAACAACGGTCCACGCAGTGATCTCCAAGCCCAGGTGCTTCCAAGGTGGCATCCTCTGAACCTTGTCTCCCTGCAGTTGGAATCCAGTAGAGGTTAAAATTTTAACCACTAGGTCAAGTGTGTTTTGGAGTATTATGTCATTAGGAGCGCACACAAGCACATCATCCATGTAATATAGGATGATTGCCTCCCTTTTCTGTGCGTGCACTGGGGACAGCAATGAAGCCACGTGCCGCTGGCAGATGGATGGACTGCATTTCATCCCCTGAGCCAATACTCTCCAGTGGTAGCACTTCATTGGGGCTTCTCGATTGATGGTAGGAACCGAGAAGGTAAACCGTGGTGCATCTTCCGGGTGTAGGGGAATATGGAAGAAACAGTCCTTGATGTCCAGGACAGCCAATTGCCAATTTTGGGGAAGCATCATTGGGGAGGGCATCCCTGGTTGTAGTGACCCCATGTCCTGAATTACCTTGTTTATTTCTCTTAAATCATGGAGGAGCCACCACTTATCCTTCCCTGGCTTTTTTATTACAAAGACCAGGGAATTCCAAGGGCTAGTTGTCTCTTCAATATGTCCTTTAGCCATTTGTTCCTCTACAAGCTCCTCAAGCACCTTCAGCTTTTCCTTACTGAGTGGCCACTGATTTACCCAGACTGGATTATCATCCAGCCATGTTAACTTGTGGGCAGGGTGCTCCACAGTGGCCGCTTCTAAAAATCCTGGGGTGTTTTAGGGATGACCAATTTGACCCCTCACTGGGACATGGTGTCTCTCCTCCACAAGGGAGCTTTGTAATCAGTGACAAACGGACGGACACTGGCTAATTTACCATCCAGCCCCTCAATTTGCACCACGATTTTTGATATCTTTGCCAATGTGACTCCTCCTACACCTTGGATTTTACCAGTCATGGGTTGCAAATCCCAATGTGACAGCCACAACCTTTCAGGTATGATTGTCACCTCTGCCCCTGTGTCAAGTAACCCTTCCACGTGGAGATGGTCTGCTCCACGCATTAGGTTGCATCCCATAATGGGTTTGTCCTCACCAACCACTTCTGCCCAGTAGACACCAGGTGCTTTGTCATCTACTGAGATTTCTGCTGGAACAGGAATGGCCTGGCGATGATTTGCCCCTTGGCCAAATAGAAGGGTGGCTGTGGACAGCGTGCCAGGAGAATGAAGTTAGGTACGTCCCTCTTGATGGTCATGGGAGCCACTTCAATCTCCATGGGTGTGTGTGCGGTGTCCCCAATAACAAAGTACTCACTGTCCAATCTTGTGCCATCTTTTGTCAAGTCCTGCGAGTCCTCTGGCAGGTCCACTCCAATGACTGTCCACTGGGCAGACCTGAAAACAAAAGCTTTCATGGTCACAAGCTTGAAATGCTTGTGAGGCTGCCAGATTTTGTCCTGTAAACATTTCTTTTGCTGTCCTACACCCCGCCTCCCTTCCTCCCCCTTTTCTGTTTTGAAGGAGGTTTTCCCCTTAGGGAAGCCCACTGCATTTATGTCATAGTGTGGTGTTGGCTCGTGCTCGTGTCCTAGTTTTTTGGTTGGATGTTTTGCTTCCTGTGTTGCTGGCTTTGGGGGCAGTCTCAGGAAAAGTGTCCTGGCTTTTTTTGCATTGGAAGCAGATGACATATTGAAGCTGCTCCAGTGACATCTGTTGCCTCCTCACTCCTGGAGATACAGCTGGCACAGTCCCTGAGTTTGTCGGCCTTGCCCACAACTCCTGTGCAGTAAAGAGTTCCGCCTTCATAGCACATGCCTCGTTCATCTGTGCCAGTGTAGGTATAGAGTCGAGAGGCAGTCCCAGGAGCACCCTGCTGCAGACCTCATTGGCATTTCTCTGTGCCATCTCTTTAACTATCTCCACCTGTGTCCTGGGGTCTCGTACTTGTCTCTCAGCTTGTGCACAGAGCCGGTCAACAAACTGCAAGAAACTCTCTGAAGGAGACTGTTTAATGTTAAGGTAACTACCCCTAGCTTCAAGAGTTGGTAGCTGGTTAAAAGCCTTGTCCGCAGCTTTTGAGATCTTATCTATAATGAATTTTGATAACACCCAAGCTTGGTCTTTGGGCTCAGCCCACTCCCCCTTGCCGCATAGATGTTCATAAGTGATGTCCTTAGTTTCTAAATCTTTGGCACCCTGTGTGCTTTGCTTAAGTTCCACCAAGAGTTCCCTCAGAGATCTCTTCCGGGAGCTTTCCCATAGATCAAACTCTGACTGGGTTAGCAGGCACCGGAAAAGATCTAGGAGGGCAGTAGGAACAAATTCAAGGGATGTTAACGTGGGTCTCATCATGCTTCTAAAAATTTTGCTATGTCTCCCAGACTCTGACTTTTACATAACTGCCTTTTCGTTTGGTAGGAGAAGGGCTGATAGTTTCTAGGCCCACTTCTACCACCAGTATATAGGACAGGGGCTACTGAGGGAATTACTTCCTCCCCCTGGTTTTGAGCCCCAGGGTTTTCCCTTTTGGCCCCACTGCCGTGGGACCCAGCAGGGGGG
Organism: Pyrgilauda ruficollis; assembly: GCF_017590135.1. Classification (NCBI taxonomy): domain Eukaryota; kingdom Metazoa; phylum Chordata; class Aves; order Passeriformes; family Passeridae; genus Pyrgilauda; species Pyrgilauda ruficollis. Next base: position 18,146 of record NW_024526601.1, read on the forward strand.
CCACTCTCCCCTTGGGAACCGGCAGGGGCACCACCCCCTACCCTGGCCCCACCCCCTTGGGGACTGGACAAGGGACTACTCCCCACCCCAGCCCCACCCTCTTGGGAAGCAGGTGGGGATTCACACCCCACCCCACCCCCTTGGGGACTGGGAGGGGGGACACCCCCCCATCCCTCAGCCCCACCCTCTTGGGACCCCGGCAACGGGGCGTGGGAAACAGGAACAGGCAGAGGGGAGGGGATTTGTGGGGGGCGGGGCAACCGTGGGAACCAGGGGTGGGGTTGCAGGATGACATCATGGAGGGCGGGGACATGGAGGGATGGGGATGAGTGTCCGAGGGAAGGAAGGGGTTGTGGGATCTGAAGGGGTTGGGGGAGGGGACAGGTAGATGACAGGGATTGTGGGAAGAAGAAGGGTAGGTTGAGGGATCAGCCACATGGCCGCTGCCATTTTCACCCCTAACCATGTGGTCAGCACCATCTTGAATGCCAACAATGTGGTCGTTGCTATTTTGGGGATAGGGGGGGTCAGTACATGAAATTGGGGAAACAGCAACTGGGTTAGAGGGGTGCAGGGAAGGTGCTCTGTGAGCCTGCGCACAACTGCCAGAACTCAGGTACTGGGAGGGAGGTTGGAGGCCAGGGAAACAGTGGCTGTGCCAGGTACCCTGCGATCGCCGGGGTGCCTTGCTCATCTCTCTCATTTACGGGGCAGAGGGTTTGGGAGAAGGTGTAGGGGAAGTCACGGGAGGGGAGATTTACTGTGGTTGTCCCTTCAAATCCCTCTTAAGCACTTCTTTCCGAATCACAAAGAACACAGGGAAAAATTGAGACACTGTCCCATCTCCCTGTTCCGCTTTTGCTGTTAACAACGCTCCAATTTTGTCCCAGGCAGAGACAGAGTTAACATTTTGCTGGGTAAACTGAGGGAAATGAAAAGATATCCAGCGAACAAACCATTTCAAAACTGCTTTGGAAACCTTAGCATTTCCACTACTTAGGGTATCTAGAGCTAGGATATAAATGCTTCTCTGTATTGCAGAGAAGTTTGCACCCATTCTGATGTTATTTGCTCTCTGCAACACTTAGAATCTACCTTCCCGTACAAGCACAAACAGAAAACTGAAAGCACTGAGTCCACAGACAATCCAGGCAGCCTACCCCCCCTCTCTGAGGGAGGAACGAAACTGCTTGTGTGCAAAACCGCATGGCTTTTAAAATGGCAGGCAGCAGCCACCACCCTGCTCCAAGCCACGTGGCTGCTGCACCAGGGTCGGTGCCGCGCGCACCAGTTCCTCCCGGTGCCTGCCAGGGTCCACCCCACCCACGCTCCTGCCGTGCCGAAACCCGCCCATGCCACCAAAACTTGCTGCATGCCCCGGTGCCACCGCTGCCGCTCCACGGGAAACCGACTGTCAGAGCCGCACACTGCTCGGAACCACACGCTGCCGCTGCCACAGCCCGGAAGCCGCTGCGAAGCATAAACAAGCGCCATGCGGACCCACAAAAACCGCGAGACACAAATCCTCACTCTTGGGGCCGGACCTTTCCCCTGCACTGGGAGCTAACCCCCACCCTTCAGGGGACACCCCGGGGTCCCACTACCACTTGCAGGGGTTAACTTATCCCTCCTTGGGACCTTGGTTGGCTGGAACAATGTAAGGAAGTCCTCCATCCGGAATCGGTCCGCCTTGAGCTGGGCTGGCTGCCGATCTTACCCTCTTGCCTTCTCACCGACCAGAAAGCGACAAAGAAGTCAGAGGAAGCTGGAAGTCCCAAAAGCTAACGTAATCCACATGTGAATTACCAGTGTCTGTGTGACATCTCTGACTGCGTGGGAGACAATCATTTGGGGGCCAGCTGTAAGAATCCGTGTCTAGACGGGCTGTTCAGGTCCAATCCGGCTAGCTATGGACCCCAGCCCACACGATCTTACATGGACAAAGGCAAAAGTTGAGAAGCACTCTTCTCCACATAGGGATGAATGTCCTCTGTTTATTGACTTGAGAGGAGACACCAGACCCAGGCAACCCCCCTGGTGAAAAAGAGGGTGTTGCCTCATGGCAGGAGACTTTTAACCTGGGGGAATGGGGGGCGGAGGAAGAGGACCACAGCCAATGGGATACAAGTGAGGAGGGGCGGGGGGAAGGGTAAACCAGGGAGAGACCACCACACTGACACTTGTGAGGGGGGGAAGGGGAAGACCATGTGGTGGTAGGATACAAATCATGTGAACAGTGCAAATTACCAAACACCCAGTACAAACAACTAAATAACTATTTAGTGCAATACAACAGTGGAGGTTTCCCCAAGATTTGCCATAGTGAGAATCAAATGGCAGGCTGAGACTGCTCCTTGGTATTCATCTCCAAAAGACTGTATTAAACCTGTGAAGCACCTGAAGTGGTGTCCTGGTATAGGGCAAGTTTGGGAGAAAACCTCCAAAAGGGGCCCCCCCAGAAAGCAAACTCACATGACCCCTCCCCCCAACCAGTTCAGGAAAAATTTCCCCAGAGACAAGTGGAAAAAAACCTGTTTATTTAAAAGGTAAAGCGCTCCCCAGCACAAAAAATGAACAATACCAGATGACAAAACTCATTCGTCACTCTGAAGAGATGACAAATTCAGAAAATCTCTCCTGTGGGTGGTCACTCTGTTATCAGTCCCTCTGGTGCTGGGAAAGACTGCTGGTCAGATTAGGCCCCGGCAGGTAACAAAGGGCGAGCTCTCAGTGTTTCCCCAGGTCCCAGAACGGAGCAGGTTCGAACAGTTCCAAGAAAAGGGAAAGAAAAACAGTCCAGGGAACTTCTTTGGCTCAGCTAGCTAAACTAACTAAAAAACAATGGAGCACCATGTTCTGCCCCGTCTGTGCCCAGACTCCACAGTGGAGTTCTGTGTTCCAGCAGTGTGGAAGAGTGAGAGCAGGCTGATAACAAAACTCTGTATTTCTTCTTCTTCTCCCTGCCTTTGTTGTCAGAGCCAGTCTTGAAGGCACAGAATATAATATCCAGCATAAACAGAACATCCGATTAGGGATAAAAGCATCATAACGTCACCCTAGGACAAGTGGGGAATTGGAATTTGTTAAAGAAAATAGGTCCACCTAAAAGGATGAAGATTGCTGCTGCTTCTGGTGGGCCTGTAGCTTTTCCTGTTTTCAAAACTGCTCCTAATTGGATCAAGTTTTTGCATGGAGGGTTTTACAGGATCTCCAGGCGAAAGTAGATCAGTATGGTGTTAACTCTTCGCAGGTGATGCGATTGATTTGTGTTTTAAATGCTGATGTACTTGCACCTTATGATATTGTTCACCTTGCTACGATTCTGTTTCAGCCAGTGGTGTGTTTCAAGATACATAGAAACAAATGGTTGAAAGACTAGCACTGGACAATATGCAGTTACCTCAGCACGATCCACGTCATGCTGTGGGAGTTGATGCCTTACTGGGCAATGGGCTGTTCTCTAACCCGGATTTTCAGGCAAGAAGGGACCCCCTGGTTCTTGCACAGGCTCAGTATCTGGGTATGAGTGCTTTACTTAAAATCAATGGAAATGGCAGCTCCTAAACCGAGGTATATTCCCATCCAGCAAGGGGTAAAGGAACCTTTTCTGCAGTTTGTGGAAAGGGTTGCTGCAGCCCTTGAGAAGCAAGTAGAAGATGATAAGTTGAGGCAAATTTTATGCAGACAGTTAGCCCGGGACACCGCAAATGAGGATTGCAGAAGAATTATTGATTCTTTAACGGGGAGTTCCCTCGCTGTCTGTTCTTGTAGTTGCTTGCTCAAAGGTTGGTTCAGCTGAGCATAAAATGGCTGCTCTGGCAACAGTTTTGAAGTCCTCACCCAGATGTTCTGCTTGTAGAGAATCAGGGCATGTGAAGGCATAATGCCCTCAAACTGCTGGATGATTTGTACACTCTAGGGTAATTTGGACCAATAAAGTGCCTTGTTATCATTGCGGTAACTTTGGCCATATTGCTAGATTTTGTAAGTCATGCTCTTTTTCAGTTGGTCGACAAGTGCAGGGAAACTGGAAGAACACAAAGAGGCACATGGAAACACAAATACCCCGACGACAATCACGAGCCCTGTCAGCACTGTAAAGCTCTCCATTTGTGACCGATACACAGGGGCCACAAGAGGCTCGGCAGGAATTGATATACCGACAGCTGACACAGTAACTATTTTGACAAGAGGTATATGTAAAATGCCTTTTGATGCCCATGGTCCTATAGGCCAAGGTTTGAGTGCTTTTCTAATGGGAAGATCTAGTAGCACTATTCAAGGTATTAATGTGCATTTAGGTCTTATTGATTCTGATTATGTGGGACAAATTCATGCTATGGTGTCTGTTAGTGAACCTCCTGTTGTTATTCAAAAAGGCACTTTTATTGCTCAACTTGTTCCTTTTATGAGTTCTGTTCCAACTGTAGTAGACCGGAGTAGTGGCACTGGAGGTTTTCGATCTACAGGACCACCTCAGGTTCTCTGGACTCAAAAGGTGACAGATGAGCTTCCGGAAATACAATGTTTGGTCACGACTAAGGGATGTCATCCAGAAACCACAACAATATCAGGTTTACTTGACACAGGAGCAGATGCAACTATAATTTCACAGGTTTTTTGGCCTCCAACATGGCCCCTCACTCAATCAACCTTTGGAGTTGTTGGGTTAGGTGGGTCAACTCTTGGTGCTTTATCTGCTATTGCGATCACTGTAACACATCCTGAAGGCCAACAAGCTAACATGAGACCTTATGTTACTAATTCTCAATCTAACTTATGAGGATTTGATTGCTTAACCCAATGGGGTGTTAAAATTACCACGGATTTTTAGTGGGGGCCACTGGGATGGAGGGCCTTAAATGTCCAGTTGTATCTTTGACATGGTTGACAGATAAGCCTGTCTGGATTGATCAGTGGCCCCTGTCTACTGAAAAGCTTCTTGCCCTGCGAGGCTTAGTAGCAGAACAATTGCAAGCTGGACATATTGAAAAATCATTCAACCAATGGAATACTCCTGTGTTTGTAATAAAAAAAGAAAACAGGTAAGTGGAGACTTTTGCATGATTTGCGGCAGATAAATGCTGTGATGGCCACAATGGGTGCTTTACAATCAGGTCTTCCAACACCCACAATGATTCCACAAGGATGGGAAATAATTATCATTAATTTGAAAGATTGCTTTTTTACAATTCTATTGGCTGACCAGGATAGGGGAAAATTCGCCTTTACTGTGCCTTCTTTAAATCATGATGAACCAGACCAAAGATATCAGTGGATGGTTCTGCCTCAAGGAATGAGAAATTCTCCAACTATTTGTCAATGGTTTGTGGCACAGGCCTTATCTAAGGTCCGAGAGCAATTTAGCAATTGTTATTGCTATCATTATATGGATGATATCTTGTTGGCATCCAAAAATAAACAACAATTATCAGCTCTTGAACAATGAGCTGCGCTAAATTTAGAAGCCTTTGGTTTGGTTATGGCCCCAGAGAAAGTTCAGAGACAGATGCCTTGAAAATATTTGGGGTTGATAATCACTAATAGGCAAATTGTGACTCAACCTATAAAATTGGACATTGAAGTTAAAATTGTTGCTGATGTACAGAAATTGGTTGGTGCAATAGGTTTGCTTAGGCCATACATGGGGATAACTAATCATCAACTGGCAACTGTTTTTTGATTTATTGTTCAAGGTTACTTCCTCTACCGATGACAGACGTTTGACCGATGCATCAAAAAAAGCTGTAGAAGTTGAATTGGCCTTGACATCTAAATTTACTACCAGGATAGATGTTTCTGTTGGTGTGCAATTATTTATTTTGAGAGATGATGAAATACCATGCAGATTGTTGTGTCAATGGAATGATAAATGGGAAGACAAATTGCATATTTTGGAATGGATATTTCTATCTTTCAGGTCCTGAAAAACAGCTCCAAGTCTTTATGAGCTTTTTGCAGACATCATTATCAAAGCTCGCAGGTGCTGCCATGATCCTGTAACTATTGTCATACCTGTACAACAATGGTATTTTGAGTGGTGTTTTCAAAACAATCATGAGTTGCAATCTGCCTTATCTTCTTTTACAGGTCAAATAGCATATAATTTACCGTCTCATCCTATTTTGAATTTCACCAGGGATATTCCCTTTCAGGGGAAACAACTTTGTTCTTCTGTTCCAGTGGAAGGTGCAACAGTTTTTACAGATGGATCAGGGAAAACTGGAAAAGCTGCTGTAGCCTGAAAGAAGGATGACTGCTGAGAATATGAAATAATGGTTCAACAAGGGTGTCCTCAATTAGTTGAACTTTGCACCGTACTTTTAGCCTTTACCTTGTTTCTTAATTCTGTAAATATAGTTACTGGTTCTGTTTATGTTGCTAATTTAGTAAAACAGTTGGATCAAGCTGTGTTGTATAATGTAAAGGATAAACCATTATTTGTTATGTTGTTGAAATTGTGGACTGTTATTCATAATTGAAAGCATTCTTATTTTATTATGCATATTTGTAGCCATACATCACTACCTGGATTCTTTGTTGAAGGGAACGCCTATGTGAATTCCCTTGTTGCTGCCTCAGCAGTAAAAACGGTGCCTAATGTGTTACAGCAAGCTGTTCTATCTCACCAATTTTTTCATCAGGGTGCTCAGGCACTATGGCAGCAATTTAAATTATCACACAGCGAAGCAATGTCAATTATTTCTTCTTGTCCTGATTGTCATATGTCTCATGTTTTGCAATATTACGGTACTAATCCTAGAGGCTTACTCCCTTTGCAAGAATGGCAAACAGATGTTACAAAAATGCCTGAATTTGGCCGTCAAAAGTATGTTCATGTTACGATTGACACCTTTTCTCATGCCATGGTTGCCTCAGCGCTGGCAAGTGAAACAGCTCAGGATGTTATTCACCACCTTCTCCATCTTAGGCATTCCATCACATGTAAAGATGGATAGCTCCCCGGCGTATGTTTCAAAGAAATTGCAGGTGTTTTTTCATGCCTGGGGCATTGATCATTCCATTGGTATTCCTCATGCCTCAACAGGCCAAGCAATTATTGAAGGTGCTCATGGTGTGCTGAAGTATCAGGTACAAAAACAAAAAGGGAGAATGCAGAGGGATTAGCCTTAAGTGAGATTAGATAAAGCCGTTTATGTGTTAAACTTTTTGTGTCCTTTACCTGACTTGCAGTTGTCTCCTATAGTCTATCATTTTTCGTCTTTGAATTCGAAACAGCCAAACTTTCAGAAAGGTATTAAGGTATGGGTAAAAGATTTAATCATGGAAAGGTAGACTGGCCCAGTGGAATTAGTAACACAGGGAAGAGGATATGCATGTGTTTTAACAGAGAATGGCCCTTGTTGGGTCTCTGCCTGTTGCGTTAAACCTTATTTGAAGCACACAGGAAAGGACAGGATGGGTGGTTCCACAGCTGAAGCAAAATGAGTAGGCAATTGTGATAGCAAAAGATTTTTAACTCATAGAAAATTCAGGGAGTTAGAAAGTTAGGCTTAGTAGGCCCTGGGAAAATGCTAAGGGTAGGCCCTGGGAAAATGTTAGGCCTTGTGTTTGCTAGATCATGTGAAACTGCACCTGTGTAATCAGTATATGATAAATGATATAACTGTTAGATGTGATGATTGCTTAGTAATTAGCTATAATTATTGTTTAATCGTAAGGAGAATCATGAGAAACTATGTTCAAGGGTTTGAGGGGGAATCACGAGAAACCTATGCTTGGATGAAATCAATGTATACAATAGAACAATGTAAGTTTAATAATTAATATGTAAGTTATATAATGATAGAATATAAAACATGTTCAGCTCGAAACCATGCCGGAGTCAGATTTGGGTCTGTACCCCTGACACCCAGAGCTCTTCAATAAAAGCACCTGCATATAATCATTCTGTGATTATATGTTCCTGAACACTGACAATTGCATTGGTTATTAGGTGGATGGAAGCATGGACCCTCAAAGAATGTGTGGTAAAGATGGTAATTCAAGGCAGAGTAAAGGGAGTTATTGACTTATGCTGAAAATCTAAATTTAAGTTAGTGGATGTTACTTTTGCTTCTGTTCTTTGAATTCTCTTGCAGAGAGGTTGGTAGTACTGAGAAATGTGTCTTGTACCATTTCCTTTTGCAGGGCAATGATGGTCCCAAAATAGGGGAATTTGATGTACCTAAGGGAGAAGTGTTGCCTTTGCATAGGGGTTGAATTAGTAGCTGAAGTCCACACTTTGAGCAACTAGGTTGGTTGCCCATTATGATAGCAGCAACCAGTTGTAAAGTTAAGTAGATGCTACTTTTTTCTAAGTGGTGACTAGACAGATGACTTGGTCTCTGTGCAGGAGAAATTTATTTGACTAGAGGTGAAGGTATCATTCTGCTGCAAATGTGTCATCCGGAAATTGTGAGGTTTATAACAGCATTTGAAGATCTGTTTTCTATGTGCCTTGTTTGTATATGAATGTTAAGATTGTGAGGGTGTGTGTTGTCAATTTGGTAGAAGCTGGTTATTTGTAAGTGAATGAAGAACGGATCTTCTGTCTGCTATGATTTTTGCAAGGGCCCCGCAGAAGTCCTCAGCAGTTGTGTTTGCGGGTCAAATACAAAAAGGGGGAACTGTGGGAAAGACATTTCTGTGATGTTCTTGTGAGCCAGCAAAGGCTTCTTGAAGATAAGGAAAGCCTCATATGTCTCTCAAGGAATTTACCAAGGCTATCACCATGACAATGTGAAGAAAGAGAAAAGAAAAAAGTATAAGCAAAAAATCTGGACTTTGGTTGGCTTACAGAGTGGCGTGGCTCCTTTCACCTATTGAAAGTTTTGTTTCTTCTTTATGACCAATGGGCAGTGTATGTGTTTGTTAAGTAAATGTAAACATCTTGTAAAACTATAAAAGCAACATGTTGCTTTAATAAATACGTCTAAACAGCCTTCTGATTGAGCTCTGGTGCTTTGCGCCATGTGGGGCTCTATAGCGACAGAGTGTTTGGTAAGGATTCAATGACCATTGCTTTCTAGTCCCAAAAATTCCCAGATCTCTATGCATTTGGTAGTAGTCTGCTCTCACTAAACTGGGAGGAAGTGTTGACTCCCTCGAGGGCAGAGAGGCCCTGCAGAGAGACCTTGACAAATTAGAGGACTGGGCAATCACCAACAATGTGAAGTTTAACAAGGGAAAGTCCTGGATTCTGCACCTGGGATGGGGAAAACCTGATTGTGTGTATAGACTAGAGAAGAAGAGGGTGGAGAGCAGAGCTGTGGAAAGGGATCTGGGGGTCCCAGTTGATAGCAAGTTGAATATGAGTCAGCAGTGTGCTCTGGCAGCCAGGAGGGACAACTGTGTCCTGGAGTGCAGCAGGCACAGCGTTGCCAGCTGGCTGAGGGAGATCATTGTCCAGCTATGCTCTGCAATGGTGTGGCCTCATCTGAGTCCTGTATGCAGTTGTGGGCACCACAATATAAAAAAGACATTAAGCTGTTAAAGAGTATCCAAAGGAGGACCATGAGAATGGTGAAAGGTCTGAAGGAGAAGCCTTATGAGGAATGGCTGAGGTCACTTGGTTTGTCTAGCCTGGAAAAGACTGAGGGAAGACCTCATTGTGGTCTTCAACATCCTCACAAAGGGATCTCTTCACTCTCATGACTGTGATGCTAGAATGATTTTTGCTTTTTATATTTCCTTCATATATATTCACAGCTCTATTGTTGTATAGTTATATAGTTCCTAGTTAGCTCCAGTACTTTTCCCTACCCTCTCCCTAGCCTGATAGGCAAAAAGACAAAACACATTCCAGAGACTCCAATCCTTGGGGGTCCAAGGCTCCTATCCTATCTTGACTCTCTGGAAGCCAAGGTTGAAACCAGCTCTTTGATACACATTTTCATAAACAAAGTTTAGTTCTTATCTAAAGGGGAGACAATTCAGAAAAGGGTTGAAGAGGAGGGAATTACCTCACCACTTAAGTCTCTAACTGGGGATTTTTGTCAATTATGCTAATTTGCTAAACTTATTAAACTGTAATCACCTCATGCAGGGGTGTGCATTTCCCATATCTGTCCCTTGGAGGCCTCCAATAAAGACCAGCCTTCATATTACCTCCTATACTAACAATATCTTGAAAGTGTGTTGTTTCATTTTTAGGTTCTCTAAGGCATCAACAGGACTCAAGGAAATGGCATAAAGCTGCATCAGGGGAGGTTTAGGTTGGATATCAGGAAAAGGTTTTTCACCTAGAGGGTGGTTGAGCACTGGAACAGGCTCCCAAGGGAAGTAGTCACAGCACCAAGCCTGACAGAGTTCAAGAAGTGTTTGGACAATGCTCTCAGGCACTTGGTGTGATTCTTGGGGCTTTCCTGCTTAGGGCCAGAAGTTGGATTTGATGATCCTGATGGGTCCGTTCCAACTCAGCATATTCTATGATTCTACAAGTGAGCTGGAGAGGGACTTTAAACTGAAAGATGGTAGGTTTACATTAGGTGTTAGGAAGAAATTCTTCCCTGTGAGGGTGGTGAGGCACTGGCACAGGTTGCCCAGAGAAGCTGGAAGTGTTCAAGACCAGGTTGTGCCCTGAGCAACTTTGTCTAGTGGATGGTGTCTCTGTCCATTGCAGAGGGATTGAAACTAGATGGTCTTGAAGCTCCCTTCCAACCCAAACCATTCTATCATCCATTTCTGGTTGCTGATTTGAATCCATTTCCCTTGAGTTCTCGATAGAATTTTTTCTGAGTGAATATGAATTTACTTTGAGCTGGAAGGATACATGCTTTGACTGGCAGAGACATTTGGACAATTATATCTTTTCCAAAGAGCTTGTGATGTAGATGCTATTGTATGCAGGGCACCACCATTGGAGAACTGCAGTTAGTCATATATCTAGGTGAGGGCCTCTGTTTTAGGCAAGACAGCAAAAAGCATTTCTAGTTTGGTTTTGTATTCTGACCTCACCATTATTAAGGGTAGGCACTCTTATTTTGCACTGAGTGTTTCAAAGATGGAGAAGAAACAAAATACTGAGAACTCTCATGGAAAATGAAAAAATGAACTCTATTCCTTCTTAAGTATTTTCAGCCAAAAGAGTAGCTTTTGATTATTCTGTTTCTTACAGCTGCCATCTCAGCTTCTTTTATTCAACTTTTTAGGTTTTGTAAAAACTGGTTTTGGCCTAGTAAAAAAATAATTGCTGCACCCAAATCTCTTGCAATGCTTTCACATAAAAAAAATAGCACTCTCCTAATAAATTGTCTTTTCATGTTGAAATGACATTTCTTTCCCTTTGCATCATACTTCCCCCTCCCAATCAATTTTATTTTTTTAGTCCTGGATTTCTTGTTAAATATTATTTGATTAAATTTAAATAACTATGAATGTATTACCTTTTAAAACTCCCCTTCTTCAGCAGAAGTGACTGGATTAATTTATATTTTTTTCTTAACTTGCACTGGCATGTAGCATTGTGCACAGAACTTTTCCTTTATAATATGGCATGATCCCCAAGAGCATAAATCTTCTCTCTGTTTGGAAAAGATTAATTACAAACCTATTGCAGTGTTGTTATAATTTTTTATTCTGTATCTGTGCTCATCATCATCTGCTGACTTAGTAGTGGAAATGTAGAAGCCTAATCATTTTTGTTTCATCTCATGTTGGAGCCTGGTTTATTAAAGGAGTGGGTTCTGAAGCAAACTGCTCTGTATGAGATACTTTGCTTTTCAAATAGAAATGTGATATAACCATCTTTGAAAAGCTTTGGAGGAATGAAATTTTGTTGTTGACACAGGCCAGCATCCAATTAGAACATCACTTATGACATTTCACAAAGTGGATATGAAACTGCAATATCATCTCTGTATTTTCCACACTGTCTGCTTTTTAGGGGCCTTCCCCTGTTAATCTGAGAAATTTAAATTTACTTTAAAATAATTGCTGCTTGCCAGTTGGGATCTGGTTTTGTGTCAGTCTGTTGTGTGTATGCTGAAAGGAGTTGATCAAATAGTGTTATCAATAAGTAATGTAATAGTTGGCTCTCACAATTAAGAGATAGTTATTATATAGATTTATAGTAATGTTATTGTAAGATGTCATTCCATAGTCCTCTTTCCCCTCCCCTTGTAATAGCCTTGGTAGTTGGGGCATTTAGGGGGAGGGCAGGCTTGTTACTAAGAGGCACAGCATAGCAACACCTGACCTCCAAACAAGTTACAGGAAAGTAGTCTTCACCAATGGACAGCGACGAAGAGTTAACTGACAGACTTTGGGAGGGGCTAGGGTTATCTGATGCAACACCAAGGGTATAAAAGGTGGAGCAGCCATTTTTATGAATGAGCCACATGGCTGCAAAGCCACGGAGGGGGAAGGCTCCCAGTGCTGTGATTTTTCCTTATTCAGTCCTTTGTTGTAATTTTTGGCCAAGGTTTAATAAACCTTTTTCTAAAATTTTAGAAGTGAGGGTCATTTCTCACAATAGTTAACGCATGTAAGCATGAGTTAACTATTAAGAGTCAGCAAATATTAATCACAAGCCTAAGAAGCAGGATACACCTTAGCCTTGCCAGGATAAGCGAAACAAAACCTATTGTCAGCAGAAAATGCTGAACCAGCCAGCGAAGGACTGCTCATGCTTCAGAAAGAAAGGTGTTACTTTTGCATTCTGCCACATAAAGCACGCTTTGCAAACAAAGGAATAACCCTTAAAAGCAATAGTCTATTGCATATTCATATATCTCATACATGATTCAAACATTCCTTTCAATTATATAATATGCATTTTTGACGTTTATTTCCAAAGAAATTAGAAAGTGAAAAAACCTCATATTTGTTCTGTCTGCAGACCTCCACAGATGCAATTTATACTGCAAGACACTGGTTTACATGTGAGAGTTCATGTCTCTGTTCCAGCCCTCACTGTCAACAGACTTTGCGGCTCTGGTTTCCATTCCATTGCCAGTGGATGTCAGGTACAAAGCTGTTGGGGGTTAGGATTTTTCCTTTTTATTTCCTTTCTCTCAGGGAGTTTTCTCACATTTGTTGCCTAAGAGATGATAATGATGATACTTAAGAGAGACAAAAGAAGTGGCCTAGATGGGGGGAAGGGGTGTCGTTGGCTGAAGTCTCTTAGCTGGGGGGCTTTCTCTTGGGAAGGGCAGAGATAACCAGAGATTTTGGTTTGGGGGTGAGGGGCTGGGCTCAGCTCCTTGCTCTCTCTCTTGGGATCAGAAGTAAGATGGTGCTGCTACTCCTGTGAGGAGAATTCACTGCCACCACGGAGTTCTGCTGATGCCTGAAAGACAGGCTGGAAATAAATCCCCATAGACTGATGTCTATAGAGCAGGTATTTCTTTATTGCAGCGCTGGTGGTGAGGGGGAATATCTCCACCTAACTCACCCACCTGTGTCAAGTGTTGTGGTATATTTATATAGTAAGTGTTGCTTAGTGCTGTGAGAAACAATGCTCACTTTTAAAATTTCAAAGGTTTATTAGACCTTAATAAAATACAACAGAAGACTGAATAAGGAAAACTTGGAGCACTGAGATCATGGAACCAAACTACCATGTGCTCCTCTACAAAATGGATGTTTTGCTTTTTATACTCTTGGCCCCTCCCAAAGTCTTGTCCGTCAACTCTTTCTCTGCCATCTATTGGTGGAGATCACTTTTTTACAACTTGATTGGAGGTCAGGTGTTGCCTTGCCATGCCATGCCTCCTAGTAACAAGCCTGCCCTCCTCCAAATGCACATAATGTTCATCTCTTAATTGTGAGAGCAAACCATTGCATTACTCATCTATAACAGTATCGCTATGTCACTACAACAGATTCACATAGTATGATCTCATGGTTATTAGATAGTTCTTTTGCACTGTGCTTGCATCTCCACAATGCGGGGGTCATCAGGGGTCTTTGATGAAGGCTTCCAAGGTCTTCTTCACATCTGGACTTTTCAATTTTGTCTTCAGAGCATGCACAGTTATGGTGTTCCCTGTTCTGTCTGGTCTTAACTGGTCTAAATTCTTTGTTTTGTGGCTATTTGCCTTTACATTTGCCAATTTCTCATTAGTACTATACTTATCTATCTCTAAAGCTATCCACCTGGTGAGTTTTTTCTTATTTTTTTCTATTCAGCATTAAGCAACTAGTTAACCATATACTTAAACAGAGTGGAAATTTAACAGGGTAGAAATCCATTTCGGATTTAGGTGAAATATGGTGATTCAGGTAGAGAACTGCAGAGAGAGCAGTAAGGACATGATCCTGTGGTGGTTTGGGAAAAAGGACTTAAATATTAAGCTATGTGATCCCGAGGTGATTCAGGAAGATGACCGCAGACCTAAGAGCAGTAAGATGGTGGAGCCAGGCGGACCAGGAACCTAGGAGCTGAGCAGGTAGACCAAGAGCCTGAGAGCCTAAAAATCCAGATGAGTTCTAGCCAGGCAGACCTGGGAGCCTAGAAGTCTGGACAACATATGAGACACCATCCCCAAGAAGAAGGGTGCTGGATACGAGGAGCAGGCGCTACACACTTTGCTTATTTGGTGCGTTGGAGTGAGCCTCGCGCCCCCCTGCCAAGGTATGGCCGCAGTCTGGCGGGGACCCAGGACAGTGCCAAGTTCCCCCTGAATGGCAGTGTGTGCAGCAGGACACAGAAGTGGCGTGATGGAAGTGGCAAATGGCATGGCCACAGTAACAGCCGGTGCCTCAGCAACGGCATGGCCTCTGAGGAGTACGGGGGGAGGTTTGCTAAGTCGCTGCTACATGAGCACTAGAACAAAAGCAACATGGAGCTCTGAGAGGCAGAGTCAGAGCTGCACAGACAGCACGTAAGAGAAGCCTTCTAAAATTGTATAGCAGTCATCTCCACAGTAACCCGATGTGATTTGAGATTGGATTGTAGGGCGAGGTGCAGCTGGAGATGGAACCCAGCATAGCATTGCGAGCAGCAGGAGATGCTGCCTGGTCCAGACCTGACTGATTTTGACACCTGGAGTACAGGTGAGCCGCTGAGGACACAATGAGAAATAACATATCAAGTGAAGAACAGATTGTTTTATCTACATGGAAAACAGAGCAGGGCAAGAGAGGCTTACAGTAACCAACTAATCCAACAAAAAAACTGTAAAAAGAAGAAGAGAACTATTAAAGCAGCAGTGGGAGGTCGGGACAGAGTGGCTCTATCATTCAGTATAGTGTATTTGTTTGCTGATGAAACATATACATTTTGTTTATGAATTGCAACTATTAATCTTTAATTAGGCATAAATGTAAAAGTTTCTATTCCATAAGCATAAGTACACTCGACAGATACTGGATCGATGTTGTTCAAGTTGTGTAGCTATTGATAAAATTATGTAACTGTTGATTTGTTACTATCCTAATATATAGCCTTTAATTCTTGTGGGTTGCCTTATAAGGTTGTACAGCTATTGATATTGTCAATATGTTAGAAATTTAAGTATAAGAGTTTCTGATGATATGTAATGCAAGTTTGAGTAATGAATCAAGGTCAGCACACAGACACATTCCAAAGTTAAATAGAAATTACACAAAAGATGATTATACTAGGTTTACTATCTTTTGCAAAGGGCTCTGCAAAAGATAGTAAACACAACATTAGTTTATAAAAAGCCTTAAGTTGATGTTCTAGACTGTGAAAAGCAAAAATAAATCAAAACTTAGAAATGGATGTTCTTACTGTGATGTGTTACCTGAACATTTGTATAACTGTTAGTCCTAAATGAGATATGTGAATATATTATAATGTCAAATTACCCAAACATATCTTTCTAAAGATACTACAACTTTGTAATTAAAAGGGGCAATTGTGGGGGGATAGAATCTAAGAGAATAGAGATAGTGCAGAAGGCAATCTCACCCCTGAAGAGTTGAAGCTATGCTAATTACCAAAGATTAGGAACAGGCCTGCCCTTCATAGGCCACAGCTGTGTCCAATAAAGATGAGTGCTATAAAAGAGTGGGTTAGTTGGTTGAGAAGAGTGTTGGAGTTTGTTGGCTGTGTTGTGAGGAAGAAGGAGTCAGTGCTGTGAGGAGCTGCCCATGAGAAATCACTGAGAAGGTACGGGAGATTTGCAATAAGATGACAACAGCTAGCGACTCTGGGGGTGAGTCAAGTGAACCTGAACTTTGTGTGTTTGTGGTGTCTGGACATTGTGGTTAATGTGTTTGTAATCGTGTGAGTGTGGTCAACTTGATCCCTGGGAGTTTGTGAATCCAGTAAATCACTGGCTTCAGTTAATAATTTTACTGTGTGCTGTTATTTTGATTGTGTCCAGAGTGTGTGAAGACCAGAGGAAGCTGATGTGGGTAGATGCTGAAGTGTTGTACACTGTGTTGTGTTGAGAAAAGTGGACACTTTAAGAGATGCCCCCATTCCCAGTGAGTTTGCCAGTGCCCCCATGAAAGGTATATTTCCAAAATGGTTACTGTGAGATGTGACCCGGAAACAGAACAAAGCAGACTTCAACTTGGGAATGGAAGGGAAAAAAACCAACACTTTATTAATCTACAACATAGACACAAAAGGGAAAAGAAAGAAAAAAAACCACACACAATCCACAATGAA
The DNA here is from genome assembly GCF_017590135.1 of Pyrgilauda ruficollis. NCBI lineage: Eukaryota > Metazoa > Chordata > Aves > Passeriformes > Passeridae > Pyrgilauda > Pyrgilauda ruficollis. The sequence continues at coordinate 34,734 of NW_024526601.1, forward strand.
ACACCTCCAAAACACTCCTCCTCCCCCCACCCCTCTAACACTCAATCCCCTCTAACATTCAATTCTCAGTCCAATACCATCCTTCACACAACCTCCCCCCGAGTTCCTCAGGAGAGAGGAGTCTCCCTCTTGCACCATGGGCCTCCCCAGGAAACACAGTTGGAACCTCCTGTGCTTCCCTGTCTATACCAGGGAAGGCAGAGAATGCACCTCTTGTGCAAGTTAAGGAAACCAACCAGCTAGGGTCAGGCAGTAAAAGCCTGATCTGCACCTGGTGGTGGCAAACCCATATACCTTGCTAACATGTTTGACACCTGAACTAACCTGGTTTACCATTTTAGATCTGAAAGATGCCTTCTTTTGCCTCCCTATCCATGAAGCCAGCCAGAAAATTTTGCATTCGAATGGGAAAGCCCTAAAAGCAGGCACAAACCCCAGTTCACATGGACTGTGTTGCTTCAAGGCTTCAAAAATTCCCCCACTCTGTTTGGGGAACAACTTGCAAAAGGTCTAGAGTCCTGGGAAGCTCCATCAGAGGAAGGATAGCTGCTGCAGTATGTAGACAACTTCCTGATAGCTACCTGAACCCAAGAGGCATGTGTGGATTAAACGGTAAGCGTCCTGAACTTTTTGGGTTTACGAGGGTATAGAATACCTCAGAAAAGGCTCAGATAGTTAAGCCAACAGTCACCTACCTGAGTTACAAGGTCAGTGCTGGGCAAAGAACTCTAAGGCAAGATGAAAAAGAAGCACACAAGTTCACCCTAGGCCAGAAGATGACTCTGCTAGGGTCCCATGCAGTGTCTGCATTGCTGGAAGTAAAAGGCAGACACTGGCTGTCCCCACAAATGTTCCTGAAGTACCAAGCCATAATGGTAGAACAAGATGTATAGATTGTAGTCAGTAACCTTGTGAACCCAGCTTCTTTTCTCAGTGGGATACAGGAGAACCAGTGATCCATGATTGCCTGGAAGCTATCGAGGCCACCTACATGAGCTGTCCGGATTTGAAGGATACCCCTCGATAATGCTGAGACCTGGTTCACCAATGGGAGCAGTTATGTCATCAGCAGATAGAGACATGCTGGGTATGCTGTCACCACTTGCAGAGAGGTAATAGAGTCTGGACTGCTACCAACAAGCGCCTCTGCACAAAAGACTGAGAACTGGCAAACTCAAGGTATGCATGCACACAGAGTGATTTGGATGCACAAGAAGGAATGAAACTGTTAAAAGCTGTCCAGTTACCTGAGAATGCATATCAAGGCATACCAGAGAGTGAGCTTAGAATTGGAGGAAGGAAATGAGCTGGCAGATAGAGAGGCAAAGGAAGCAGCGAAAGGTGAGGTAATTATTGAAGGAGCTCTAATTCCGGATGGACAAATTTCCCTTGAAAGTAAGCTAGAATATAATAAGAAAGAGAAAATTAATCAAAGATGAAAAAGGGATATACAATCAAGGAGGGTGGGCTACCATTGAAGGGAAGCTGGGTAATCCCTTCCCATTTGTTTTGGTCACTAGTAAGGGAAAAGCACCAGGAAACACACTGGGGAATAGATGCCCTGAACACCTATTTGATTGAAAGAATCATTGCCAGGAGTTTATATGCCACTGTTACTCAAGTGACCTGACAGTGTGATCTTTGCCTCCAGACTAACCCCAAAAATACCCCCAGACCAAAACTTGGTCAAATTGGGAGGGGCCATGGACCTGGACAGCAGAGGCAAATTGACTTTTCAGAACTCCCAAGGAAAGGGGGGGTATCGGTATTTATTAGTATTAACAGATACGTTTTCAGGGTGGCCAGAAGCTCTTTGAAGGCTAGACATCGTGGTTACAAAGAACAAGCTACCCACTGCAGCAGGTGGTCTAGCAAAATTGAAACAGCCTTTACAGTCATCTCTATTGGCATTAGGAACTAGCCAGTGGCAGATTTCAAAAGTACTGCCAAAGTGGGAAAAGGCTGGGGACCAAGTCCACAAGTTCATAGTAGAAGCGCTTAGTACGGTTCAAGAGAATGTGTCTTTAGCTTTCAGTTGCATACAAACACAGTTATAGATGCAGACAACAGCAGCTTTGATCATTCGGGAAGGGGGTGAAGGGGATTTTCCAGCTGAAATTCAAAAGATTGTCTGGGATAATGCGATTGATTTTGAAAGGAAGTTTCAATCCTGGTGGACTATGGTAAATTTTACCTATGATCCTGCTTCTAATGTGGTCACTGCCTTTGTGCTTACTATACGTAATGCCACTGTTTACATTATCCACCCCATCATTGCACTAGGATTAAATCATGAAAAAACAGTGCTTTACCCCTGACCAAAAACTCAGAAAAACACCAGGAGTTCATGCCTGTGGCCTGCTGGGACTCAGGGCGTGGCATTCTCCAGCCCAGGAGGGACTGATAAGAGACTGAGTGAGCCAAGCTACACCCCACAAAAGGGATTCTCTCTCTGAATTTGCCATCTCTTCAGAACAACAAGAGGTTCCACTGTTTAATATTATTCATTTTTCCATATTTGTGAGTACTTTGCTTGTTAAATAAACAGGTTTTTTCCACTTCTCTTGAAGGAGGTTTATCTCCTGAACAGGTGGGGGGAAGGGCCACTGAATTTTGCCCTTTAGGGAAACATCCCTTTGGAAGTTCCCTTCCAAATTTGTCCCAAACCAGGACAATGACTCATACCTGATAACTCCAGAGGATATCTTCTATTAATGGGCCATCAAGGTCTCACTGCATGACTCATAAAATTACATCATCCCATTGTAAGGTGCCCCACCCAGGGAGAGTAACCAAGCATTCCTACCTGGATATAATGTGAGGTTTGTAACACCAGAGGCATCCTTGTCTACTGAATTCCCAGGAGGCAAGAGCTACATAACCAACACTGGACCTTCAGAGGAAGACCAGACCCTTCTACAGGATCACCACTTCAACAAAATCATATCTATCACTTCAACAAGATTGCAGCCACCATTTAATTGGACTGCTACCATCACCCTGCCTGACAGGGTGTCAAATTGCATCCTGACTGTCAGTTTAAGCTAGTGTTTCTGTATTATTGCCTTTATCTTAATTTTCCTATTAAATTGTAATTCTGACTTGGGATCTCCCACTGGTTTGCTTTCAAACTAGCACATAATTATTCAATTGGTCATAACCAACATTGATAAGGACAGTAGAACAGAACAGCATTTTATTCACTTGATGAGGACAGTAAAACAGAACAACATTTTTTTACTCCTCTCAAATAAAGGGAGCAATGTAGCCTTGGAGAAATAGATACAGCTGGCAAAACAGAAGTCATGCAAAACGCAAGCAGGGTGCCTGCTCATCTCTGCAAGGCTGACAAAGCAGAAGTTATGCAAAAAAATCTATTGTGCTTACTCAAAAGTGGGGGTCAAGGAACAGCCACCTAAAAAGGACACTGAATGTTGAAGACAGACCCCCAAAGAACCATATAAGGCCTTCTGATAAGGGGTGCAACTATGTAAAATAAAGTAATACATATACACCAAGTAAGCGGGGTTAGCTAGTTAAAATGTAATCAGTGTGTATGACAAAAACTCTGTTTACCTGACCCTTGGGGCACTTGATTAGAGGAAGGATCCTCTGGGTGCCCAGCACTATAATAAAGATTATCTGCTCTCTAATACTCAAAATTCTGTTAGGAAGTTTCTATCTGGCCAATTTTGGTATCAACATCAAAATAGTAAATTAGAATATTTCACTCTTTCTGCCCTTTGTTTTTCCTATGCAGTTTTTCTGTTATGAAGTTGGTGAATATGAAGTATGCTTGGCTCTGTTCTTGTGTGACACTGTAATTAAATCTCAGTTTCTCCAAAGAATACCTTCACTAGGTTGCTGATACACTGAGTAGGTACTACTGGGTTTTTAATATGAAGATAATTAAATTATCTAGCTGCACGTTGTAAGAGCCTGAATGAGAGATGCG
>NW_024526602.1:0-1107 GCF_017590135.1 Pyrgilauda ruficollis
TGTTTCTCCACCCAGATTTCCCATCCCTGTTTTTTCCATCCCAATTTCCCCATCCCCATTTTTTCCATCCCAATTTCCCATCCCATTTTTCCATCCCTGTTTTTTCCCCATCCCCCCATTACCGTGAGATTTCCCCAGATTTTTCCCCCCAGTTTTCTTTTCTTTCCATTGGAGTTTTTCCACCTCTGAGGTTTTCTCCATCCCTGAGTTTTTCCCCTGGGTCCCTTTTCCAGGTGTGTCCCTGTTCCCATTCCAGGTGTGTCCCTGTTTGTTCCCCAGGTGTATTCCTGTTCTCCCTGGTGGGTTCCATCCCACTCCAGGTGTATCCCTGTTTTCCCTGGATCTCCTTTCCAGCTGTATCCCTGTTTGTTCCCCAGGTGTTTCCCTGTTCTCCCTGCTGTGTTCCATGCCCATTCCAGGTGTATCCCTGTCCCCATTCCAGGTGTATCCCAGCTATATCCCTGTTTTTCCCGAGGTGTATCCTTGTTCTTCCTGGTGTGTCCCATCCCATTCCAGGTGTATCTCTGTCCCCATTCCAGGTGTTTCCCTGTCCCCATTCCAGGTGTTTCCCTGTTCTCCCTGTTGTGTTCCATACCCATTCCAGGTGTAGCCCTGTTTGTTCTCCAGGTGTATCCCTGTCCCTATTCCAGGTGTATCCCTGTTCCCCAGGTGTATCCCTGTTCTCCCTGGTGTGTTCCATACCCATTCCAGGTGTATCCCTGTTGGTTCCCCAGGTGTGTCCCTGTCCCCAGGTGTGTCCCTGACAGGTGCCACCCCTGTGTCCCCAGGTGTGTCCCTGTTCTCGCTGGCGGCCCTGCTGCTCCCCGAGCAGTTCCCTCATTACCTGGCGCAGGTGCGGGCGCTGAGCCTGGGCCCCGCCCTGGTCTGCTCGGCCAAGTTCCTGCTGGCCCTGCCCTTCTGCTACCACACCTGGAACGGCGTCCGCCACCTGGTGAGGGCCAGCCCGGGCCTCGTGGGGACAGCGGGTGGCACTGGGGGTGGCACCGGGGCGTCCCCCCTGCCCGGGTTCCTGGGATCGGGGGGGAATTTTGGGAATGGTACAAAAGGTTGGGAGGATGTCTGGAGGGGTTTTATGGGAGCATCCCG
>NW_024526603.1:0-1107 GCF_017590135.1 Pyrgilauda ruficollis
ACCAGAAAATTTCAGTAGGGCAGGGAGATGGAAAACCTGTGAGAGTTACAGTAAAGCACAAAGTACAGCTGACACCCATGTTTAGCAGAAGAAGGAGGTATAGTTTACACCAGAAGCAGAGCATTGTACAGGACCATTACGTTTTCTCAGAATAATAAAAACTATCTGAGGAATTTTAGCCTTAGGTTGAAGCAAATCCTTATTTCTGTTATAATAGGAAAAAATTAGCATGGACAGAATGCTACAAATCTTAACAAAAAATTGTCCTTAAAATTTAGATCATAATTTTTTAGTCAATCTACTAATGGATATTTGTAAAGGCAAATGAAAATATATACAGGAATGCAGCATAGGATGTTTGTGGTCAGTATCCAGACGAGCTGGAGAAAAATAAAATCCTTGGAACAATATAATGCAAGACTGATGTTTTCCCACTGCAGACAGCAAAAGAAGGTCAAGGATGCACCAGTAGCAAAAAGACAAATTACTGAAGAGATGTAGCCACATGTCTTTATGGGAATAGAAGAACTGCCAAGAGAACATGGAATCAAACCTCGTGACATCAGCAATTCCAGCAGCAGTCTCTGACCTCTGTATTTTCCTGCTGGAGAGGGTAAAAAAAGAGCACAAGACAATGAAAGATATGAGAGGTATTTGACAGATAAAAGTACTTAAGGACTCATATGCAATGAAAGCCCCAAAGCTCAGCAGAAAATTAGCATATGTATGTGGAGAAATAAAGCAAGCTTCTTATATTAGCTTGTTTATCAGAAACCAAATACTCCCAAAGTTATGTACTTAGAAAGTCCTCTTGGCCTTTCTCCTCCCCAGCTCTTTCATGGAAGAATCTAGGCATTAACTGTATTCATCATTATATTTGGAAGGTACTGGTGTCAGCTGGCTCCCAGTCAGCATCACTCTAGCAACAGAAAAATTCTGAAAAAGAAATCTAGGATGCTGCCAGGGTTGCTTGGCATCCTCTGCCAAGCAGAAGATGTGTTGGTTTATGACAGAAATAAAACTGAGGATGATGGATTTTGAGATAGTTTCAGCAAGCTGGCCTTGCTCTGAATGAGGCTGCTACCTGTGACAAGGAGCAGATAAATG
>NW_024526604.1:0-1133 GCF_017590135.1 Pyrgilauda ruficollis
CGGGCAGATGCAGCCGGTGCCGTTCCCCCCCGACGCCCTCATGGGCTCCGGCATCCCCCGGCACGCGCGGCAGCTGCACACCCTGAGCCACGGCGAGGTGGTCTGTGCTGTCACCATCAGCAACTCCACCAGACACGTCTACACCGGGGGCAAGGGCTGTGTCAAGGTCTGGGACGTGGGGCAGCCGGGCACCAAGACGGCCGTGGCTCAGCTGGACTGCCTGGTGAGGAGGAGGAGGAGGAGGAGAAATGCCTTTGGGCTGGGGCTGGGAAGGGGAATGGGCCCTGCTCCAGTGGAGGGGACAGAGGGGCTTTTCCCATCGGCAGTGGGAGAAGGAGAAGTGTCTCCTGCAAGGCCCTGTGTGCTCATCCTGTCCTTGCCTTGCCCTCTTGCCTGTCACCCCCGTTCAGAACCGTGACAACTACATCCGCTCCTGCAAGCTGCTCCCCGACGGCCGCAGCCTGATCGTGGGGGGGGAGGCCAGCACCCTGTCCATCTGGGACCTGGCAGCCCCCACGCCCCGCATCAAGGCTGAGCTCACCTCCTCTGCCCCCGCCTGCTACGCCCTGGCCATCAGCCCTGATGCCAAAGTCTGCTTCTCCTGCTGCAGCGACGGCAACATCGTGGTGTGGGACCTGCAGAACCAGACGATGGTGAGGTGAGTCTGGGGCAGGCATAGGGGGAGATGCTGGCTCACAGGGAGCTGGCTGCCCTTACAGCTGTGCCCTCTTCCTCTCCATCCCCCTCTTTCCCAGGCAGTTTCAAGGCCACACGGATGGTGCCAGCTGCATTGACATCTCTAACTATGGCACCAAGCTGTGGACAGGGGGGCTGGACAACACCGTGCGCTGCTGGGACCTGCGGGAGGGCCGGCAGCTGCAGCAGCACGACTTCAGCTCCCAGGTAGGGCTGGAGCTCTCTGGCAGCAGCCTGGGGCCAGCTGGGACCTGCTGGGCCACTGTGTGAGCCTGTGTGTCCCCTCAGATCTTCTCCCTGGGCTACTGCCCCATGGGAGAGTGGCTGGCCGTGGGCATGGAGAGCAGCAACGTGGAGATCCTGCACGTCACCAAACCCGACAAGTACCAGCTGCACCTCCACGAGAGCTGTGTCCTCTCTCTCAAATTCGCCTCCTG
>NW_024526605.1:0-1106 GCF_017590135.1 Pyrgilauda ruficollis
AAAAATAAGATTAAACACTTTGCTGCTGAGAACTGCTGCAACTCCTCTTTGAGGGCTGATGCTTCAAAACCAGAAAAGCTATGTGCCTTGGGCTGCCCTAATGATGTGGTGACGGATGGGAACCTGGCATGTGAACTTGCTCTCAGATGGCTTACTGCAAAGTCTGTCTGCCAGCAAGACTTCAGTGCTGTGCTGAAAAGCAGTTATTTTTGCTCTTGAATTTTTCAGTGGTTACTAGAGAACATGAAAGGCACCTGGTACAGACTGACTATGCCTAAATTAGAAAATGATCTATGACATGGATTTCACGTAGCTGATATTCACAATAAGGCCCAGCCACACACGCTCTTCTCTTGTCTTTGTGGGTGCATCTATGCTCTTTCCTTCCCTGATCCCACTGCATCCCTATTCCTCTAGTGGGAAATTAAAGACATCACTCCAAGATATTGCATTCTGTAGCTCAGACTATTGTACGAAACAATCTTCTCTAGGATTATCAAACACCAACATTTGCAGAGGTTTGCTTTGGCACCAGCATTCTGGTGTGCATTCATATCTGTGAAAAGAGAGAAGTTTCCTTTTATTCTCCAGTAAGTATCAAGTTGTATTCTGAACTCCATCTGAACTCCGTGTGTTCTGAACTCCATCTTACCTAAATTCTGCTAAGAACAGTAATTACCACCACACTGTCAGAGGCAAACATTCATTCTTTAAGAGCCACGCTGGTGAGCAGCTAGATAAAGCTTCTTTTAGAAAGCTTTGGCATTAGGGATGTTGTAGCTGATGCATGTGTCCAATAAATTTCCTTTTTTAGTAATCACTTTGAACATGTATACAGTAGCTTTGAAAGGTCTTTGTGACCAGTGTCAGTCAGGAAAAAAAATCAAACAGAAATGGTAATTCTAACCCCACTTGACAGGATTTTTGCAATACAGACATCAATTCACCTATAACTAGCACAGGTTCTCTCAGTTAAATATATTTAGGAATGGGGCAGTGAAACAAAGACTTGTGGGGAGTACTAATGAAGTTCATACTGAATATTCAGGTGATTAATAGTCTAAAATCACAGTAAAATGTTTCTGCCCTCATGACTTCAAGGAAAA
>NW_024526606.1:0-1105 GCF_017590135.1 Pyrgilauda ruficollis
CCACACGGCCCACCTGGATCCCAAAATTCCCCAAATTCCACCCAAATCCTGCTCAATTCCCCTCAAATTCCTCAAAAATTCCCAAACCCCCTGCCCATTCCCAATTCCCAAATTCCCATTCCCAGTCAGCCCTGGATGGGTCAGTGTTCCCTCTGATCATTCCCAAACCCCCTGAATTCCCAAATTCCCATTCCCAGTCAGCGCTGGATGGGTCAGTGTTCCCTCTGAGCATCCCCAAATCCCCCTGAGCGTTTCCAAATCCCTCTCAGTGATCCCAAACCCCCTGAGCATTCCTGAATCCCGGGGCACGATCCCAAACCCCGCTGAGCATTCCCAAACCCCTCTGACCATTCCCAAACCCCCTGAATCCTGGAATTCCCTTTGCCAGTCGGCCCTGGACGGGTCAGTGTTCCCTCTGAGCACTCCCACCATTCCCAAACCCCCTGAGTGTTCCCAAACCCCCTGAATTCCCAGAATTCCCGTTCCCACTCTGCCCTGGACAGGTCAATGTCCCCTCTGACCATTCCCACCATTCCCAACCCCCTGAATTCCCGGAATTCCCTTTCCCAGTCGGCCCTGGCCGGGTACCCCTTGTGCATCTTGGCCTACGGGCAGCGGCAAGACCACCATGGAGGGGCCGAGTCCTGGGGCCTGATCCTTGGGAATGTCCCTGAGCATCCCAAACCCCCTGAGCGTTCCCAAATCCTTCTGAGCCTTCCCAAATCCCCCTGAGCATTCCCAATCCCCCTGAGCATTCCCAACCCCCTGAGCATCCCAATCCCCCTGAGCATTCCCAAATCCCCTTGAGCATTCCCAAACCCCCTGAGCGTTCCCAAATCCCCCTGAGCATTCCCAATCCCCCTGAATTCCCGGAATTCCCTTTCCCAGTCGGCCCTGGACGGGTACCCCGTGTGTATCTTCACCTAGGGGCAGCGGCAAAACCTTCACCATGGAGGGGCCGAGTCCCGGGGCACGATCCCTGGGAATGCCCCTGAGCATTCCCAATCCCCCTGAGCATTCCCAAATCCTTCTGAGCATTCCCAAATCCTTCTGAGCCTTCCCAAATCCCCTTGAGCATTCCCAAACCCCCTGAGCGTTCCCAAAT
>NW_024526607.1:0-1105 GCF_017590135.1 Pyrgilauda ruficollis
GGGCTTCATTTGGGTCTGGGGGCTTCGGGGCAGTTTGGGGGTCTCGAGTTTTGGGGGCTTTTTTTGGGAATTTGGGGGGTTTTGGGTGCTGGAAGTGCAACAGGGTCTGGGAATTTCAGGGTTTGGGGCGCCTTGGGGGGCTTGAATTGAGTCTGGGGGCTCCAATTGGGTCTGGGGGCTCCAATTGGATCTGGGGGCTTCGGGGGGGTCTTTTTTTGGTGATTTTGGGGTTTTTTGGGGCTGAATTTGGAGTTTTTTGGGCCTGAATTTGGAGTTTTTTGGCGCTGATTTTTGGGGATTTTTCAATCTGAATTTGGGGGTTTTTTGGGTGATTTTGGGTTTTTTTGGGTCAGATTTTAAGGTTTTTTTGGGGCTGATTTTTGGGTTTTTTTAGATCTGAATTTGAGTTTTTTGGGGGGCTGATTTTGGGGTTTTTTGGGTCTGAATTTGGAGTTTTTTGGGGCTGATTTTTGGGGTTTTTTCGATCTGAATTTGGATTTTTTTGGTTGATTTTGGGTTTTTTTGGGTCAGATTTTAAGGTTTTTTTGGGGCTGATTTTTGGGTTTTTTTAGATCTGAATTTGAGTTTTTTGGGGGGCTGATTTTGGGGTTTTTTGGGTCTGAATTTGGAGTTTTTTGGGGCTGATTTTTGGGGTTTTTTCGATCTGAATTTGGATTTTTTTGGGTGATTTTGGGGTTTTTTTGTGGGGCTGATTTTTGGTTTTTTGGGGCTGATTTTGGGGGCGGGTTCTGGAGTTTTTTGGGTCATTTTGTGGTTCTTTGGGGCTGATTTTGGGTTTTTTTTTTGGGCTGATTTTGGGGTTTTTTTGGGCTGATTTTGGGGTTTTTTTGTGTTGATTTTGGGGTTTTTTGGGTATTTTTGGGGTTGATTTTGGAGATTTTTTTGCGCCTGGATTCTGCCGTTTTTCATCCTCATTTTGCTGAGGTTTTTTTGACCCTCATCTCAATTTTCCCCTTTTTTCCCCATTTTACCATTCCCCAACCCCCCAAAAAAACCCAAAATCCCCCAAAAATCCCCAAAATGCCCCAAAATCCCCCAAAAAACCCCCAAATTTTCGCCTCCCCAGGTGCTTCGAGGGCGACTT
>NW_024526608.1:0-1119 GCF_017590135.1 Pyrgilauda ruficollis
CTAATCTGTGTTCTGCATGCCTTCCATGGGAGGGGTCTCACCTTAAAAAGGTGAAAGCTCTTTGTGGAGAGCAGTAGCTGTAAGGCACAAGCACATTAATCACGCACTTCTCAGTGACACAGATTTAGTGTGCTGTCTTCTGGCTCACTTGAATATCAGCATCAAAATGACTGAGGTCTAACTATGGCCTTATCATAGAACCATAGAATCCATTATGCTGGAAAGACCTTCAAGATCACAGAATCCAACCGCTAACCCAAAACTGCCCATCCATGACAAAACCATGTCTGGAAGAGTCACATCTACACTGAGACCCAAGCAATCCAGAAGTAGGAAAGCACCAGCTGTAAGCCTTTTCTCCCTCCCTTCCTTTGAGACTAGTGAAGGTATAACAGTGCAGGGGCTAAGGGGCCAGCAAGTTTGGCCATCTGCTAGTGCTGTTCTGCTGAAGGGCAGGGTGGAGACTCGGGGAAGGAGTCATTAGCAAAGCAGGACACATGCACACTGGACAGACTGAGACTGACATTCAGGCCCCTGCTGGGAAGAAATGGACTTGAATCATTTTAGGATAGGGTTCATTTTAGGAAGAGGCCTCTCCCTAGCCTGGATGCTCCAGAGATGAACTTGTGTTGGTGTTATTTTATTTGCTCCAATAAACATTTGATTTATACAAAACAAAACAAGACAAAACCCCCCTCAAAACAGTTTACAAAGCAAGTTAAGTGTTTGAAACTTTTGATATACAAGAGTATATATTGCTCACATTCCTATTTCATACATGATGTACAGGTGAAGTATTCCTTAAAAGAATAAAAATTTTCCTTTACATGTAGTGTTAAGAAACCCCATGAAAACGTCAGTACTGTCAGGAACTACTGGTCTCCATTCCTTGACCTTCTGTGTGGATGGAGGAAGAGAAATGGGCCGAGATCTTCTACATGCCTGGATGCACTCCCCACCCACATCTCCTACCTCTGCCTATGGCCCTGTGAATTTACAACATTCCACCCATACAAAAATGCCATAGTATCGCTAAGTTCCACTGTAGGTGTGGAGGTTTTGCCCCACTCTGTTTTAACACCTCTGAGCAGTTTGGTTAAAATGCAAAAAAAAAAAAAA
>NW_024526609.1:0-1104 GCF_017590135.1 Pyrgilauda ruficollis
TTATCTCGAGTTTCATTTCCAAGTTAGGGAAAAGGCAACAGTGAGGCACTGAAACAGGTCTCCTCCACGGGCTGCAGGTGGATCTCTGCACCCCTGTGGTCCTTCATGGGCTGCAGGTGCACAGCTGCTTCACCATGGTCTCCACCACAGGCTGCAGGGGAATCTCAGCTCTGGTGCCTGGACTGCCTCCTGCTCCTCCTTCTCCACTCACCTTGGTGTCTGAAGAGTTTTTTCCTTCACACACTCCCACTCCTCTCTTCTCTGGCTGCTATTGCTTTTGTGCAATAATTTTTTTTTCTCCTTCTTTAATTTGTTATCACAGAAGCGTTACTACCATTTCTGATTGGCTTGGCCTTGGCCAGTGGTGTGTCCATCCTGGAGCCAGCTGGCATTGGCTTCTGGCAACTTCTCACAGAAGCCACACACCTGTAGCCCCCTCACCAGAACCTTGCCACACAAACCAAATACAGTTCTTAAGGTGTGATACAATTCATTAGATAGCTATTCTCTGTGCAACACACCAGGGTAATGTAAAAATCTTATTTCTTTGCTTCATTAATTTTTACCTCATTAACTTATGCCCATGTGAACTGATGTCCCATAGTAGTCTACTAGGCATGCTGACCAAGAAGGTGTAAAAAGTATTTTTTAAATTTAGCCTTATCAAATGCACCTCAATTACCAAGAACATAGTCTGTGCATTGCACCAAGTTTTGCAGTTTTACAGCAAACTCTATTCACCTTTAGGTGTATGGAGAGCCCAACCCGTTTTCAAAGGACAATAATGTTTTTAAACACTTGACTCCTCAAGCCAACTTCAGTTCCTACATCTTTCACTGTAGCAGCGTGTGGCTGTGGCCCCCACCCCCGCCTCCCCCACTGTTTCGGCAGCGGGGATTCCCTTCCCCCCTGCGGTCCCGGTCTTTCCCCTCGTATCTCCGGGTGTTCCCCCTACCCCTATTCCCGGTGTCCCCCCGGCGGTAGCCCCCTCCGCCCCTGCCTACCCACTCGCACCAGCTGTCCCGGCAGTGGGGATTCCCTTTCCCCACATCCCCTGCGGGACTCCCCCTCCGGGTCCTTCCCCCCCCCCGCTCCGCTGTGTCC
>NW_024526610.1:0-1104 GCF_017590135.1 Pyrgilauda ruficollis
TGATGATGGATGTCTCTTCGTGATGATATTGGATGTCTCTTGGTGATGATGTTGGCTCTCTTGACGTTGGATCTCTTGCTGATGATGATTCTCTTGGTGTTGGTTCTCTCTTGGTGATGATGATGGTTGTCTCTTGGTGATGATGTTGGATGTCTCTTGGTGATGATGATGGTTGTCTCTTGGTGATGATGATGGATGTCTCTTGGTGGTGATGATGGATGTCTCTTCGTGATGATATTGGATGTCTCTTGGTGATGATGTTGGCTCTCTTGACGTTGGATCTCTTGCTGATGATGATTCTCTTGGTGTTGGATCTCTTGGTGATGATGATGGATGTCTCTTGGTGATGATGTTGGCTCTCTTGGCGTTGGTTCTTTGCGTGATGGTGTTGGCTCTCTTTGTGATGGTGTTGGCTCTCTCGGTGGTGGTGTTGGCTTTCTCTTGGTTCTCTTGGTGATGGTCTCAGTTCTCTCTTGGTGTTAGTTCTCTTGGTGATGGCGTTGGTTCTCTTGCTGATGGTGTTGGTTCTCCTGGTGATGATGTTGGTTGTGTTGGTGATGATGATGGACATCTCTCAGTGATGATGGATGTGTCTTGGTGATGATGTTGGCTGTCTTGATGATGGTGGATGTCTCTTGGTGTTGGGTCTTTTGGTGACGGTGTTGGCTTTCTCTTGGTGATGGTTCTCCTGGTGATGATGTTGGTTCTCTCTTGGTGACAGCGCTGACATTTTGGTGATGATGTTGGGTCTCTCAGAGATGGTGTTGGGTTTCTTGGTGTTGACTCTTGGTGCTGTTGTTGGCTCTTGGTGATGGTGTTGGTTTTCTTGGCATTGATGTTGGTTCTCCTGGTGATGGCGTTGGTTCTGGTGATTCTGTTGGTTCTCTTGGTGATGGTCTTGGTTCTTTTATTGATGGTTTTGGTTCTCCTGGTTTTGGCTCTCCTGGTGATGGTGTTGTTTCTCCTGGTGATGGTTCTCTTGTTGATGGTGTTGGTTCTCCAGTTGATGGTTTTGGTTCTCTGGGTGTTGGTTCTCCTGGTGATGGTGTTGGTTCTCCTTGGTGATGATGATGGTTCTCTCTTGGTGATGATGATGGTTGTCTC
>NW_024526611.1:0-1104 GCF_017590135.1 Pyrgilauda ruficollis
ACCAGTACCCCCCAGCCTCTCCCTGGGCGCATCCTCCTGCGCCCCAGTCCTCTGCCCAGTGTGCCCAGTGTATGTCAGGGACTGGGGACCCCCAGTGCTGCTGGAGCCAGGGGTCCAGAGCAGGGGGGCTCAGGGGTCTCCTCCCCAGGGAAGTCCACGGTGGCAGCGCTGCTGGAGCGGTTCTATGAGCCCACAGCAGGAACCATCACCCTGGACGGGCACGACATCGCCAGCCTGGACCCCTCGTGGCTGCGGGGCCAGGTCATCGGCTTCATCAGCCAGGTGGGGACAGGACCCCCGGCTGTTCCTGGGGAAGGGGAGGGAGGTGGGGCTGGGCTGGGCTCGGTGCTGAGGGCCGGGGCCTTGCTGCAGGAGCCGGTGCTGTTTGGCACAACCATCATGGAGAACATCCGCTTCGGGAAGCCGGGAGCCTCTGATGCCGAGGTGTACGAGGCCGCCCGGCTCGCCGACGCTGACGGCTTCATCCGCAGCTTCCCCGAGGGCTACGACACCATCGTGGGTATGGCCGGGGCGGGAGGGGTCAGGCGAGCGCGGGAGCCCAGCCGAGGCCATCCCGGTGCTGCAGGGACAGCGGCTGTGTCACCGCTGATGTCCAGCTGTGCACAGCGAGCTGTGGCCGCGCTGGGCTCTGGGCAGGAGGGATGGGCTGCGGGCCGGGGCGGTGTCCCCGGGCCGATGGCACGGACGTTCTGGGGGTGCCCTGGGACGGTGCAGCACAGCATCCCCACGGTGTCCCCGCGGTGTCCCCGCGTTGCCTGCAGGCGAGCGCGGCACGGCGCTGTCCGGGGGGCAGAAGCAGCGCATCGCCATCGCCCGGGCGCTGCTCAAGGACCCGGCCGTGCTCATCCTGGACGAGGCCACGAGCGCGCTGGACGCGCAGGCGGAGCGGGCGGTGCAGGCGGCGCTGGAGCGGGCGGCCCGCGGCCGCACCGTGCTGCTGATCGCGCACCGCCTCAGCACCATCCGCGGCGCGCACCTCATCGCCGTGCTGGCCCGGGGCCGCGTGGCCGAGGTGAGACCTGCGCGGGCGGGGACGGGCGGCGCTGGTCACACCAATGGCTGGTGACACCAGTGGCTGGTGAC
>NW_024526612.1:0-38451 GCF_017590135.1 Pyrgilauda ruficollis
AGGAGGGGTAGGATCAGAAAACCCATGCTTTACAGTGCCCTTCAAATAGGGGAGTAAGATCATGTTCAGAAATCTTACACACCATTTGAAATACCTGTTTTAAAAACAATGCATAAATCATGTTTATTTTCTCATAGGAATATGAATGTCTATGTGCAAACTGGACTGCCTGCTGGTACCTACTGTGATGTTATTTCTGGACAGAAGGAGAACAACAAATGTACTGGAAAGCAGGTGTATGTTTCTGGTGATGGAAAGGCTAATTTCCAGATTAATACCGATGCTGAAGATCCATTTATTGCAATTCATGTTGATGCCAAGTTATAATTTGGAAGAAATAGCCTCCTCTGTTTGGTCTGCATATTGCTGTTTCCCCCATTTGTTATTCCCTGCTTTTTGAGCATGAGTGGCTCTCTATTGAATAATAAATGGCATTCAAATTGAAGAGTAATGTTCTTCCCTTAATGAATTAGATGTAACTTTATCCCCTCATAACTAGTGGCAATGCAGTGGTAGATTTTAAAGCAATGTAGCACTCCAGTTCCTGTGTAAAAAAACACTGGAGAGAAAAAAAACCAAAAGATTCCAAGGCAGTTAAAATGGCTAAGCGAAAGTGCAGTATTTCCAGGGCTAATCCGTGCACGCACACTTGTATCCCAGAGCAGCCCCCTTGTGGGCTGTCAGCTATGAGCAGGGCCTACGTACAGAGTTTATCAATTCCTGGGGGTCTGGGTCTGGGTCACTGAAGGAAGTTGGGCTGTGCCAATCAGTTATTCCAGCCTGTGGGCAATGTAGCACTCCAGTTCCAGTGTAACAGAGTTTATCCCTTCCTTATGACCAATCAAGCCTGGGGTCTGAGTCACTGAAGGAAGTTGGGCTGTGCCAATCAGTTATTCCAGCCTGTGGCATCAGTGAAACCAGCAGGTTACCTGGTTCACAGTCAGCTTGTGCCTGAACAAAGCAAAACCTCAGCTCTTGCATCCTCTGCCCCAGTGGTTTGAGGCAAGCGAGTGCTCCCTGTGCAGGTGCTGAAGGTGTCTGAGAACAGGCATTGCTTCCACCTTGTGCCGCTGGCTGAGGCATGGCAAATTCCTGCCTCAGGTGTGTTAGGCACCTGTCCTGGATTAGGGCAAATTTGGGAGAAAACATCTAAAAGTGACCCCCCAGAAAGCCAACCCACACGGCCCCTCTCCACAACTGGTTCAGGAAAATTTGCTCAGAGAGAAGTGGGAAAAAACCTGTTTATTTAAACAGGCAAAGCACTCCCCAGCACACAAAATGAACAATCCCAGATGACAAAACTCATTAGTCTCTCTGAAGGTATGACCAATTCAGAAAGTCTCTCCTGTGGGTGGTCGCTCTGTTATCAGTCCCTCTGGCGCTGGGAAAGGCCGCTGCCCAGAGCAGGCCGCGGTGGGCCACAAAGTGCAAGATCTCGGTGTTTCACCGGGTACCAGTCCGGAGCAGGTTCGAACAGTTCCAAGAGAAGGAAAGAAAACCAGTCCTGGGAAAACTTGGATAGTCCCAGCTAGCTAAACTAACTAAAAAGCAAAGCACATTGCCTTATCATTTGAGCACAAAGATGATGAAGAAAGCAACAGTGTCATCCAGAGCAATACCAGATCTTTCAGGTAACAGAGTTACAGTCCACCTTACTGCTGATCTGTAAGTTTTCAAATGAATATTAGTATTAGGAAATGTTTGTTTTTATAATTTCCATTGCTAATCTTCTATGTGAAGTGATGACAGTAAGGCCTTAATTTTTTTATAGCAGTGTTCAATGAAAAATTGAAATTATGTTATGAAATTATCAAATTTAAGGTATTCGCTGGGGCAGAACAGGAAGGCACAACAGATCTTCTGAATCGTAAAATTTTAGAAAACTTTGGCACAATGGAATATTTCATTTTCTGTTAGAAACTGTGCTCACTTTCATTGACCAAACCATGAATTTAGCTGTGTAATTAATCTCCAATTCTATAAATGCATTGTAAATTTACACTTATGTTAATTTTTTAATAGTTTTTTTTTTTTCTATTTAAGTTTCTTTTTCTATTTCTTTTCCTTTTTTTTTTTTTCATTCAAGAGTCACAGCATCCTCTAGTGGTCAAACACGAAAAGGAGAATTCTTGGTGGAGTATTTTTTGTATTTTATTCAGACAGAAAAATTAAGACCATAAAGAAATTGGCTGCTTATGCTCAGGAAAGCAGTTACCTGACCTAAAGCCTTCTTTAAATATTAACTTTCCATTTTTGCAAAAAGTCATTTTTCCTGAGTCAGCAATCATTTTGCAGTCTCAGGTTGGCAGTATGCCTGTGTGGGGGGCTGGCCTTGTCTGGATGCCAGGTGCCCACCACAGCTCCTCTCTGCCTGCCCTCCTCAGCAGGGCAGGGCACAGGAAGTGTGACCAAAGGCTCCTGGGCCGAGACACAGACAGGGAACACCTGTCCTGGGAAAAACAGCGGCAGGTCCACCTTGGGGCCAGCTGGCACCGGCTCTTCTGCAAGGGGAAACGTCCCGCAGCTTCTCACAGGAGCCAGCCCTGTAACCCCCTGGCTACCAAAGCCCTGCCACACAAACCACTGGGGCTGTGCAATGGGGTGAAATGCAGCTCGCCCATGCCTGGAGCCTCGGTACCACGGACACCATCCCAGCAGGAACAGCCAGGATCCTGCCAGCCTCACCAGGGCCCTCCTGCTGCCTTCTTCTCCTTCTTCTAAAGCACTTTCTTACACCACACTGTTGAGATGAATAGGAAGACAGTTACTGAACTGCCACCAAGAAAATCAAATTCTACCCAGTAGTGTTGTCATTTGTACCTCAAAGCCGCTCTGGTGGTTTTCTTTTTTATCTCAGTAATCAAAACATTTTGGCCTGAGGCTTCCAAAACTCTTAACAAAAAACCACCTTGCTAGGCTTGTGTAGCTCACAAGAAATTAGGCAGGAAAAATATCCTTTGGGAACTGAGTTTGAATAACATCTAATACTGCCTAAAACTCCAATATTTTTGATCTACAGAATTGTTATTGCAGCAATGACCTGGAAATAGAGGATGTTGGCCTGCAGGCCAGTAAATACTGTATCGCCATTATTAATAAAGAGCCACGGGCTTTCAAAGCCTCAGGACTGAGGGATGTCAGATTTGTATTCTTGAACCCACATAGGCTTATCTGGGGCTCTGTCTTAACTTGTTTAGATGTAGCATCAATTTTCTTTACGAGGTTGCTATGCCAAATTTCATTTACTTTAACCTCTGTGCTGAAAACCAGATTTGATCTAAGCTGTAGTTACAAGTAGTCATTCTGTGGAGAAGGAAATATTTATCACTAATGCAGAAATGCAGGTCTAGCATGACAGCAGAGGCCCTGGAATCATTGACGTGTATGGAGACATACATTGTGTCTCCATATACAAGAGCTGCTTAGAAGAAGAATAAACTGGAGTGCTACACAGCATTTGGAGCCCATATTTTGATTCCATTCAGGAAAAGTAAAAGTAAAGTAAAAGCAGAAAAAGAAAAGTAAAGCAGACTCCACTTAGAGAACCAGTCAAACAGCCCTGGCTGCATAATCTACAGTTCTGCAAGTCACTGTTTGTATAGTTACAGATCAGATTGTTGTTCTTACCAACTCAATACATTTTAACTGGAAACTGAATTTTTGTCTTCATGAAGTTACTACACATTTACAAAAATATAGTCACATTCAAATGGATAAAAAAAGGGGGAAAAACATCACTAGAAAGTTAGTTAAGGCATGGAAAATCCTGTTTATACAGGCTGTGGAACCTTCACCCTTAGGGTCTTTTGACACCAGGCTGGGGAAAGTCCTGAATGATGTGGTTGGATTTCAGTATTGACCTTGCTTTGAGTAGGAACTGGACTTGAGTTTGACTGGACTCGAGATTGCTGCAAAAGGATCTCCCTCCTTTCCCACCTGAATGAGTCTGTAGTTCTGACTCATGCTGGTACTGCTAAACCACTTGCATTCAAGCTCAATCTTGCTTGACTTGCACATTGCTATGTTAAACCTCTGCTCTAGAGGTGTTCAGCTTCAGCAGCCTGATCTAAGAGGGTAAAGAGTCTTTAGAAGAGTTTGTCTCTATTTTTGAGGGGAATTTTGTGCTAGGAGGAACATGTGGCCTGAAGAGCCATGAGATATTAGTTATTTCAAGTGGAACAGTTCTTGTCAATTGTTTAGTGTGACTAAAGAGTACATAGTTTCCTCAGCCTTCTCTAAGCACAATTGGGAACAGAGATCCTTAGTTCTGACGGGAAAACATATTTGAAGTTCTATTATTATTTTACCATCTGGTGAATGATGTGCACATTAACAATTGGAATGTACTAGAAGACTACAAGGGAAACAGGAAGGCTTGCTTTGCCTACATAGAAGTTTCACAGATCTGCTGTATAAAAAGTTCTCTGAATTCATTACCCAGGAGTGAACTACAAGTCAAGCCAATTTAAACAGGATGCAGCAGCACAGTCACCACAGGCTTGCATTTACAATTGTTATCTTCCCATCTGCTACAATTGCACGTTGAGCAGCACGCCACAGAAAATCTTCTGGACTTTATACAAACCACAAGCCACACACAGAACTAGCTAGGCTGGCCAGTGTTACTTTTGAAGTTTCAATGGCCTCAGAAAAAAAACCAAAAAACCAGTACTGCTGGTGTTATCAAGAGAGAAAATACACTGCTCTATTTGCACACTGTGTCAATTATTCCACCTGCTTCCCACTTCATAGGTATTTCCTAGCTTATACCTATGGCAGCAACAAAAATGCAGTAACAGATCCCGTAAGAAATTGGTCCTACATTTCTGCTTTTCTCAATTATCCCCTTAGAAGCTCTATTTTTACCCAACTCCTTCCCCAACTCGTTTGGATGGATTTGGATTGTCATCTGATCGACCTAATGGGAGTGCTGTGCCCACCCACAACGGCCAGGTCTTTGCCCAGTGTCAGTGTTCAGTCACCAAACGTGCACACCCAGACCCTTGAGGTGCACTGTGCACACAGCACCAGGGCCGTCATGACCGCTCAGGAAAACTGAAGGGACCATGGGGACTTTATGGACTGAAGGTCTTGCTTTTTCTATGGAGGTGTGGGAACAGCCCAGCGCAGTGCCAGAGCCCGGGTGTCCCTGTGTGCTCCAGCTGCTCCGAGCCACGGCAAGTGCTCCAGGCCCGGCACTGCGCCTCTGTGCGACCCACAGCCTGTGGCAACAGCGACACAGGCGCCACGGCTTTGCCAGCCAGCAAAGAGCTAATTCAGTACGGTGAGACCTGAGATTTCATCAGTCAAGATCTGAGATTTCACTCTCTTAAGATCTCAGCCTGTATCCTCCAGAACAAGACAGCTTTGGAGCCGCCTGTGTGGCTGCGGTGCTAGGTGGCAGCAGTCTGTCCATGCTCAGTGCTCACGCTGATTATCCCCTCACAAGCTTTTGTTTTGCGGTGTTTCCCTCGGCCTGGCACTGCCGCTGCCCCGAGCAGCAGGTTCATGCCTGTGCCAGCCACGCCCCAGTACCTCCCTGTCCACGGCAGGGAGGCAGAGACAAATCTCTGCAACTAAAGGCTGAGGAGAGGGCATTTTGAGAGCAACACTCCTCACTCTTAGGATTCGGTGTGAGGACCAGCTCCTAAGCGTTAAAGGGTCAGCGGAGCAGCACCGCGGGTCTCCCCAGGCGGGCTCTGCGCGCAAGCGCTGCTTCCCGCCACCTCCGCCGGGGGCGCCAGTCTCGCGAGACCTGAGGCAGCGGCCTCACCCCGGCTCTCGCGCGATTTGCGCCGCCGGTTGCGCTGGCGGCGCTTGGCTGTGCCGGGTCCCGCGCGGCCATGGCGGCGCCGGGCGCTGAGGAGCTGCGGGCGGGCGGGCCGNCTGGGAGCCGGCCCGCCGCACCCCGGCGTCCCGCCGCACCCCGGTGTCTCTCGGCGGCGCGGGCGGACGCTGCTGGTGCGGCACCTGCCCGCCGAGCTGACGGCGGCGGAGAAGGAGGATCTGCTGCAGCACTTCGGGGCCGTGTCTGTGCGCGTCCTGTCGGACCACGGGCGGCTGGTGAGGGCCGGGGCCGGGGCAGGGCTGAGCCCGGAGCCCGGCAGGCGCGGGGGTTTTCCTGCCGGGGGGCCCCGCGGGGCGGTCGGAACGGGGCCGGCTCCGGGTTGGCGTCCCGCCCGCCGCAAGCCCCGTGCCGCGGCTTTGGCCTCCTGCTGCTGCCGGCGGGGCTGGGCTTCAGCCGAGAGGAAGGGCCTCTGGGCGCGGGCAGGGATGCAGTTTCACAGGCCCATTGACATCTCTGGTTTGCTTTCTTCTTCCTCCGGATTACGAAAACGTGGATGTATTTGTTTCGTGATAAGTGCTCTTCATGAAGAGCTTTGTGTTTTGCAGAACCGCAGATAGATGTCTGCATATTTTATCAGGGTCATGCTTTATAGGATATCAGATATACTGACTTTCTTACAATGATTTTGGGTACGGAATCATGTAGCGGCAAGATGGGGTAATAAAGTTTATTAAAATAAATTCAACTTGGAAAGGTGTATTCTGTGAGGACTTGATTTAATTTGGAAAATTAGGGGGGAGGGTTAGAAACCATTCAAACGTTCAGAGCACAATAGTTACAACTTTTGTAGCAAGAAAAAACCCCACTTGTCCTGTATTTGTCAAACTGCTGAGCTCATGCATTAATTTTGACTGCAAGAGGTACTTTTCCAAAATTCTTAAGAAAAATGGTTTCTAGTCCTTCACATTTGCCCCAAATGGGAGTTACACTCCCATCTGGAAGCTTTCAAATATGTAAACTTGAACTAAGAAAGTGCTTGTGGCTCAATGTGTTACATGCAGTCTCTTAACATTTTTGATTCAAATACATTATAACTTTTTGTTTGTTTGTTTTCTAGAAACATACTGCTTTTGCCACCTTTCCCAGTGAAAACGCAGCTGCAAAGGTTTGTATTGGGTCTGTTACTAAAGGTTTTAGCAAAACACTGAATTGCCAATGCTCTAATTACACATCATCTGGTACTTAGTGCTAGGAAAAAACAAAACCCCACAATGTAGTATGAGAGTTCTGTTTCAGGATTTGCCTGCAGGACTTGATAAAATTCTTGAACAGTTCTGTGTTTCCTAGAGTCCTAAGAAAGGTGGATCAAAAGGGGTTTGTGGAACGCATCTGACAGAGCCTGGCATGCTTACTGAAGCTGAGACTGATCAGGGCACTGTTTAGCATGTGTGCATTTACATACAAGCTATAAACCAAGAAGAGTTTCCTTGTCTAGTTGTGTGTTTACCATAAAAGTCAGCCCTAGTGATTCTCACAATCCAAGTCTGCCTTGAATGCCCAACTTTGATAAGAAAACTACTGTATTAATAGGAGATATGTATGCCAAAAAGATTATACTAATAATGCTTTTTAAATACTAGTCTGGTTAAGAAGCCTGTGCCAGAACTTCCCCCTTATACCTTGGGTTTGGGGTTTTTTTTGCATTGCTTATGTGTGGTTTTTTTAGGCCACACTTTAAAGGACTAAAAAAGTTAAAAGACTGTGTGAGGTGAACAGTGGTGAGTTAGGTGCTTGTGCCAGTTGTTAGCAGCCTGCTGGGCTCTGGACTTGAAGAATGCTGGATCTTCCTAGCACCACTGTCAAAAATCTTGATTTTAAAATTCCTAGCTGTTACTGACAGAGTTTAGCATGTTTGTACTTCAGGAGCAAAAGGTTGGTTACTTAAAATTCCAGCAATTTAGTAGGCTGTGTGAAAAGTCTGATTGTTAAGGCTGCTGCTGTGTTCAGGTGACCAACCTCGTGCAGCCTGGTCCCTTTCCTTCCTGCCAGCAGGAAATGCTGCTAAAAGCAGAGCTGGGAAGACACAAACAGAGCAGAACTCTCATGTCCGCACTAGCACAGGCTTAGCTTAAACCAGTTGGGTCTGCATCCTATGGCCAGTGTACCACTCAAAATAAAAACAGTTATGCTTTAAAACAATTCTCAGGTTTGTCCTCTTCCCTTTCTCTTCTTCTCTGTAATTACTTGAAGGCTTTATCAAGACTGCATCAGCTGAAACTTTTGGGTCACACATTAGTTGTTGAATTTGCAAAGGAGCAAGAGAGTGCACAGGTACTGAGCCAGCCTTCTGTCTCAGACAAGTGCAAAAGGTATGTGCAGAGTAATTTTTTCCTTGTTATGTTTGTGGTCAAGGAAAGGGGATTCTACATTCATGGTACTTAGGTATTACTATCAAAGGATAAACTGTAACCACTTGGAAGCCTTAACAAACAGGTTCAGATCTATAGGACAGTGACTGCATTCCTCCCAACAGAACTGTTTCATTTGCACCTGTGTAATGTGCAAATAAGTGACAAAAGCTATGTGATAATTAAGCTATGCTTAATTAAAAATACTATAGTAGAGCTTTCGAGTTATTTATTCCACTTTCTGAATATGAACAAATCAGTAGTTTAATACCTTTGAATTTATGGCCTCTGAAGAGAGTGCATGATAAATAATTTCAGTTCTTTTCCTTTGAGTGGATTTAAGTCAGGAGTGTTTGAATACAGGAAGTCTTACTTAAATCTGCATAAGTATTTATTTTAGAAGACTGTCACTACTGTAATTATAGTCATGTATTAATTATGAAGAATTGGTAACAGCTGTAGTAATGCAATTGGTAAGATGTTAAAAACACCTGTGCTAATTTATTTTTATATTTATTAATAAATTATGCATATTTTATATATTACTTTAGGCATACCTAATTTTTGCCCTGTTTTAATTAAAACGAAATTAATTTTCAGTTTAGAAGAACCAGTGAAAGAAGAAGAGAAGATAGAACCGAACTGTATTAAAATAGAGAATGGAATTGCACCAAACCATGGGTTAGTGTTGGAGTTTTATTTATCTTAATTATTTTATTCTGTTACAGAATATTTTGAAATGTGTTGTGAACTGTTGAACAAGATGCTCCAAACAATAACTCCTATGCTGCTGTTCCTTGGGCATGTAGGAATTGTCATAAAGATGGAGTTTCAGTTCCACAAGTTTAAAATCCTCACATCTGCATCATGCCTGGTGCTTTGAGCTTGTGGATGGCAGAACAGCCTTCTAGCACTATGCATTGCTTTCTTGGGGGGTTGGAGGGCTGAAGTTCTCCCAGTGTTAACCCAGTCCTCCCCCGCTCCGCCCCCAGTTTTCATTTTAGCACACATGAAGTAGTAAATTTTTTGAAGCTAATGCAGCCCTTTGAGCATTGAGTTTCTGATACTTGTGCAGGCTGCTATGCTGTGCTTTTGGTTTTGGACATGTTGATTGTTTCTGTTTGCTTTAGGCTTCTGCATGGCTTGATACTTTCAGTATGCCCAAGCCCAGTAAATCTGTCGTGCACTGGGGACTACTCCATGATGTTAAAGGCATTCTAAGTAGCCCAAAACTATTCTAGGGGAAATAATAATATTTCAGTGTTACTTCAGATGTAATCAATAGTTAAGCCTCTAGTAATCATTAGTTGTTATGGGTGACTAAGTGGCAATAATGTTAAGGTGTCTTGTTTTCAATCTTTTTTTCCTCAGCCTCACCTTTCCCATCAATTCTTGCCTCAAATATTTGTATCCACCACCTTCAAGTGCAATTCTAGCAAATATAGCAAATGCCTTGGCAAGCGTGCCCAAATTTTATGTCCAGGTAAGTAAAAAACAGGAAAAAAATTATAAAGTTAAAGAGATTAAATTTTTTCTCTTTTAATTATCCATAGAAGTAATTATTTTTGTCATTGTAAATACTAACTTGGATTTTCTGTGATAATGTTAACCAATCTTAGTTTTTTACTGTGCTGAGGTAATGAGATTTTATTAATCTGAGGTGGATTACTTAATTGGCACGGAAGACTTAACTGGATATGCTCTTCCTAATTAGAGGTAACTTGAGTACCTGGAATTTCATTCTGAGAAGATGCTGTACGTTTTTTATTAGCCTTGTTAGGATGTTCCTTGTATTGACTGTTAGTGTTGGATCTCAAGTGCAAGTTTTACATTGTTCTCAAACATTAAAACAGTGCTGATTTACACCTGCCAGGAGTGATTGGCTGTTTTACCTAGCAAGGAGCTGTTATCACTTACTTATTCAAAGGAAGCCTACTTATTTTGACTCATTTCAGGTACTCCATCTGATGAATAAAATGAATCTTCCTCCACCTTTTGGACCAATTACTGCTCGTCCTCCAATGGTAACGTTTTAAATATGTTTTCAGTACTGTAGGATTGATTCACAATTTAAATTGTCAGCAGCATAGTACGAGATGTAGATTTCTAGAGGACTGCAAATCCTGCTGCATTTCACTGGGTATGTGTTGGTCTTCTAAAGCAATTCTTTGGACTATACTTAGAACAAAGAAATACCTATCTGTGGTAGCAGCACAGGAATGTTTCAAACTGTTGTTTCACTGTTGAAATTGAGATGGCTTTGCAGCCTAAGCCTTCATCCGTGTGCTTGGACTGTATTCTCAGGAAACCCCTTGAAGCTGAGTGCAAAATGAAAATCCAAGGCCATGGTTGCTGTATTTTTTTATCATCTCAACTTAAAAGAATTAAACCATTCACTGTTATGCTTCAGAAAGCAGATTTTTTTTGCTTGTGGAAAGATTTTCATTAGTAATGTAGTTTACTAAAATGGTATCTAGATCCCTGTAAGCATACTTGGAGAAAATACTTGTCAAATGATCATTAATTGCTTTGACTGTTGTTATTAAGAAAACAAGATAACGTTTAGGTTATTTCCTTCAAGAAGTTTAATTTTTTCAACTTTTTCCCCATCATTAGTATGAAGAGTATTTACCAGTGCCTGTGCCACCTCCCCCAATCCCACCTCTGCCTCCTGAAGAGCCTCCTTTGCCTGAAGAGGAAGAAGGACTGTCTAGTGGGGATGAATCAGAATATGAAAGTGATAATGATGAGGAAAAGGAGAGGTATGCGTTTTACAGTCATTTGCAAGGTTTTGGGCCCGCTAAAAGGGGTGGTTTTACTTTTCCAGCTTCTAGTTCAGCAAGTGGTAATGTTTGCAGTATATAGATGTAGCATCTTGTAGAGAGTGTGTAGAAATCTTTCCAGATGCTTAGAGAAACTTCAGAGTGCAGAAGGACAGTGCAGGTATAAATGCAGTAAGAAAAGGAAAGTGGCCTATTGGTGTGCAAGTTTTCTTTTGTTCCTGTGTCCAAAAAAACCCAACTAAACAAAAACTTATCTTGAAGAGTGCAGATATAAGGAAGCAGAAATTAGATTGTTTTCTGAAGTCTTCATTGTTGCACATCTTTCTAAATTGACTCCTCAGCCTGAACCATATGTGCACACCAACTTTGAGAACATTCTTTGTACATCAGCAGGTACTGCTAGGGGTGATAATATTTCTGCTGAGGATTCTCTTGCAGTTTTGGGACAGAATTACATCATAGCTGTATTTTTTTTTTTTTAATCTTTAAACTAACTCTAAATTAAAGAGCAGCTTTTTCCTTTGCTGTCTAAACTGAGAAGTAAATCAGAAAATCCCTATGCTATATTTGGAAAAACACATCATTTGGAAAAAGATACCCCTGTTGAGTGTTATAAAATCAGGTTCAGCTTGGGGCATCACAGCTTCTCTCACAGCTTCAGTGTCCCAGTAAGGAGCATGTTTGGCAAGGAAGGGCATCACTGACATGTTAGGATTTTGGTCACTCCTTAAGTGCTCTTGCACATGCTATGTGTTAGTTTCACTTTTAAGGTAGTTAGTTTTACCATTGTGTTCTGAGAAGTTCTATGTCAAGGGCTTTAAGGAGAGGTGAAGAGTTTTTAAAATTAGTACTTTCAAATAAATTGTAAACCTCTTTGTTTTATTTTTGTTTGGTTTTGTTTTTATTCAAAATAGAATGACCAAGTTGATGGAATTAGCAACGCTTCAGCCTAAAAGACCAATAAACACAAAGAAGCGTGGTGTTAGAAAAAAGCAAAGAATTAAAGACATGTTGAATGTTCCTGTGTGTACTTCCCACAGGTTTGTGGTTTTTGCACTTATCCTCTTGGTTTTATTGCCCTAAAACTCCAAATTTTCCTCGAGTTTGTACTAAAGTCTGCTCAACAACCTTAAAGTGTGCCTGATTCAAGCTCTGTTTCTCTTCCTCTCAAACGAATAGAAATTCCTTTTCCTAAAAAGATAATTACTTTCACATCACAACTGTGATGAAGCAATTTGGATTTATTGTTTGGGCTGCTTCTTAAAATAAAAAATTAAAAGTATGACACTGGAAGAATAGAAACTGGCTTGCTTTAAAATAAGTTTGGGTCTTAGAACAGTTCTTGTTCTTGCAGTTCTATGCCACAGTAGACAGCAGTGCAGTATTTCTATGTTGTGATGAATGATTGTGAATACATTTTTACTAATGGCTGCCTGCTTCCTCCAAGTGATTTGCTGCATTTTTTTTAAATGTCGTATATTTTATATACTAGATGACAGCAGCAGCAAGGCCAGTTTTTTTTCATGCTGAAGTTACTGATGAAGGTTTTAATAAATGCCTGTGTGTATTGAACTGTGGTACATGATGGTTGGTTTTGCTCTCACTGCCAGACATACCTTCTGTATCTGCAGTGTTGTAATCACCTGAAACTCTGTTGGGTGAAATGGAGAACGTGTGTTTGTGGTAAACAACAGCATAAAATCTAACTGGAAGAAATCTTGTGTTTGACCATGCATTCATCAGTGTCTGAATCTTTAATTAATCTGTTGTTGTTTTAAACAGTAACTCGCACCCTACACTGTCACCTTCAGATGTCTTTGAGCAGCTGCAGCACGTAGGTCATAAAAAAATAGAGTTTCATATTAGTACTGAGATCCCAGCTGTTCTTCAGATAAACCCAGAAAAAGAAGAAAAAAATGGTAAGAGAGTTTGTACTTCAAATGTATTTAATGTTCAAGTCATGTGGCTTCAGCATATAAAAGGGTGCTGAAATTTATACCAGGAAATTCTTTTCCCTTACTGTATTGGAGCTTTCAACACCAAGTTGCATCATATTTGTATTTGCTGTTCTTCCCATGTTACAAGCTTTGGAAAGGATCCAGAGATTTTTAAAGGTCTCTCTCCTGTGTGCTCTGTGGTTTATGGTGAATTGCACTATCTTTTAAATGTTAGGATGCAAATGTTACAAATTTTCAGTGTTTTATGGTGCAAATGAATATATCAGGCTAGTTTCAGATTTTCCTTTTCCAGCTCTTAGAGAGCAGCATCCATGTGATTGCCAACCCCTTTTCTCTGGTGCACTGATTAGCTGCCATAAAAATGCTGAGCACTGATAACAGTGAGGTGTGATGGCTTTTTAGAGGGTTATGGTCAATCTGTGATTCTTGTTACTTTACAGTAATACCCTGTTTCTTTAAGGGAAAATAGTGAAATGGATACAGGATTGAACAGCACGGCAAGTTTTATGCTAACTAATGTGTGCCTTGGCCTTTATTTGTACTACATGGGGTTTTATAGGCCTGTACACTGCAGGTGCTTTTGTCAATCCAGGGATTAAGACTAATTTTTAAGGGTGAATTCAAATTGCCTTACAAAGTCTGCTCTATTACAATGTTGCTGGAAGGATTATGGTTTTCTTGCTGGCTCTTGATCTTGGTGTGAATAAAGGTACAAACCACTTACATAATTTGTTGAAATTTCAGACCTTTATGCAACCACGGAAGAAATCAATAATACAGGCTTTGGAAGGATTTTCCCAGCTCCTAGCTCAAATGATAAAATGGAAACTGAAGAGGAAGATGATGAAATACCATCAGAATTTATTTCTAGAAAGGATCTAGAAAAAAACAGGCTTTCTAGAGAAGGTATAACTGTGAGAATAGATTATCTAGTAATAGCTTTTGGCTTTGTTGCAACAAATAGCTTAAGTAATTTTTTATTAATTGAGTGTATAGTAAATTATTTTATACTGAGGAAATGTGCAAAGTAAATGAACTGAAGCATGGTTTATTTTTTTTGTCTTCAAGAAATGGAAAAATATTCTGTTTTCAAAAACTATGAGCCAGGTGATCCGAATTGCAGGATATATGTGAAGAATTTAGCTAAACAAGTTCAAGAAAAGGTAAGTAAGCAAGCAAATTAAATATCTGTCAAAAGGGCTTTTCCTTAGCATGCATCTTACACTTACACTTTAATTTCAGGATCTTAAGTTCATTTTTGGAAGATATGTTGACTTCCAGTCAGAGGTGGAACGCAATATGTGAGTTCATTTCATACTTGGTTAGAATTAAGCCTTTTATATTAAATTCTATGACACTTCTGAAAACTGGGATTTTAAAAGTAGCCATATTCACATTTTCTGTGTTTCTGCATAAACAAAAATGTATTAGACCTAAAAATCTTTATATTTGAAGATTAAGAAATCAAATTATTTTATGATGAGTGACTTGAAGACCCTATTTTGCTTTTATATTTTCTTTCACAGATTTGCTTTTCTTGGCTATGTGACACAGAATGAGCTGTGTGGGTGATTATGTGTATCTGATCATTTTGCATATGTCTTATTTAGTAGTACTGCACATCAATTTGCCATCGTGCAGTTTAATATTACCTTTTAGTAAATGGTTTCCCCAAGCAAAATTGTTTCCAAGGACATCACACCTCCTTGTAGGCTTTGCTTCTGTTTCTGCTATTTCTCCCACCTGAAGCATGAGAATTGTGCATTTGTACTGTGAAATCTGCAAGGTTTGTTAAACATGAGTAATTCCCAGTTCTCCACTGTGCCCCTAGGTTTGATATCCGTTTGATGAAAGAAGGCCGGATGAAGGGACAGGCTTTCATTGGACTTCCAAATGAGAAAGCAGCTGCTAAAGCACTAAAAGAAGCAAATGGCTATGTCTTATTTGAAAAACCCATGGTGGTTGTATCCTTTTCTTCAAACATTTACATTATATTCTTTGTCATCTCTGCCAAGTTTTGTTGTCACAGTGTTCTGCAAAAGAAAAAATGCCTTAAGAAAACCAGTCAGGATAACACAGTGCACTATTTATGGTAGCTGAAAAAAACGCAGATGTAGCCATGATATTTTATGAAAAATCCTTTGCTGAGCTGAGGAGCCTCAGGAAAGAAATGTAAGCAATAACTATCTGCTGCTGTGGAATGCAACAGGTGCATCTGTGATTGGTGCATGCTGGTTGTTTCTAATTAATGGCCAGTCACAGTCAGCTGGCTCGGACTCTTGGAGAGTCACAAGCCTTTGTTATTGCATTCCATTCCTGTTCTTTCTAGCCTTCTGATGAATCCTTTTCTCTCTATTCTTTTAGTATAGTTTTTAACATAGCATTGTAATATTATATATATCACAATATAATAAACCAGCCTTCTGAAACATGGAGTCAAGATTTGCGTCTCCTCACACAAAGCATTGACCACAGAGGCAACTCTTCTGAAATAGGAAAGTAAAAGTGGTTTAAGAACAGAATTCGCTGGTCTTACATCTTTGATCCTGCAAAGACAATGCAGGAGATAATTTAGCTTGCATGACCACTGTATTTAAATTAAATACAAGGTTTTGTACTTGGTTAGATGTGTGTTTACAGAATCACGATCATAAGAAATGTTCCTGTAAGAGTAAGTGGTTCTAGATGGGTTTTTCAGCTGCAACTGTCTCTTTTTGATTGCATAGCACTGTTGTTTTGTGTGAAAGTCCTTTCTTATTTTTCACTTAAACATTTCATTCAGTTTCTTTATATTCACATTAACCCCAGCATCTGCTGCTTTTACTGTTTTTCCTCTCAAATACTGAGACATCAAAGTTAAGAATTAACATGCTGGGTTGGAAGTTTGTAAATATCAAACATTTATCCTACTGTACTTACCCTGTTTGCATCTAACCCATTCCCAGTTAGTCCTCCTTATGGGCTCTCTGATAACTCCTGTACTGTTTATCAGTGAGGTCCTAATCTTAGACTAATAAGACACTGTTATAATACTTCATACTGTAGTGGAATTGATTTACAGATAAAGGTCATTTTCTAGACCAATTTGTAGGAGTAATCTTTTTTGTCTTTCCTAATTGACTTCTACTTAGCAGACACTTGTAGTCCTTAATAGAATCTCAGCAATTTGCTCGTTCAGCTAGACCAAAACAGGATGCCAACGAAGGGAAAAGAAAAAAGTAAAACCCTGCACAAGGTATGGACTCTCTGCCTGAAAGTAAAAACAAAGGATTGGGCTGGGTTTTTTTGTTACTGTTTGTTTGGTTTTATTTACTCTCTCTTTAACAGCTTCTTTAGGAATAGTGATGATGGAGAGGAAATGTTCCATACAAATTTATTTTCTTAAATGTGTGCTTATATCAGAAAAACAGTGTGCAATGTATATAGTTGGTGTAAGTTTAAAACTTCCCTTTTTCCTGTGTTAAAAAACTCAAGAGGCCAATATTTTCCTAATCCTGATCTCGTAGGGCACTTGTCAGTTTCTCTAATCTTTAATCTGCAAAGATAAGGAGAATAATTTTGTGGAATTGGACCACTTATCTTTTAGTAATCTCCCAGGGTTTTGCTATTGAAAAGTGTTGCCCCTTACCTCCTTCCTTTCCATCCCTGCTGTTGTAAAGTGATCCTGAAGAACTGGTTCCAGCAATAAACTTCTGCAGGCTGTAAAGAATCTTTGCTAGCTTCAGAAAATGAGTTCTTAGTGCTGTTGTGGTAACCTTTAAACTTGTCTGAATTAGTGAAGGATATTCTGTCAGAAAGTGCTGGTTAATGTTGCATCGATCAAGGCTTCCTTTGTTGTGGAATGTGTAGGTCCTGATTTTTGGCATTATTTAAACATAATGGGAAAGTATCTTCCAGCAGATAGTTGCTGTTTAACTTTTATTTCTTATCATGTAGCTTTACTTCACTGTTCCCTACTCTGAGTATGTCATTTATGTGAGGGTAAGTCAAGCAAAATCAGCTCGAATTTACCTGAGTGGTTTCATGGCCTGCAAGCATTTGCATAGTGAACTCGAAAATGACCATGTGAAGTAACTGGTGCAAGAATAAAAAACATTTATTTCTCAGTCTGCGTCCTCTGATACATGAGTTAGCTCATATTTAAAGGGCACTGACCTTAATTTCTGGTTACAGTTGAGATCACTCTGGTTATCTCTCCACTTAAAACAAAATTAACTGGAGTCTTAGCCTGAGTGCTTATGAAACATTACTTAACCCATGGTGTGGTTTTAATCTGGAGCTTGATCCTTGTTATTCTAAAGAAAACCTGAATTTGAAATAAAGGATGTGAACATTTGTTTTTGAATTTTACAAATTGGTTGTAAAGCCCACACTGTGGTTATTGTGATGGGAGTATTTCTGTTTTTAACAGCTACTCTAACTGTAGGTTTTTCATTCCATCCATTGTCTAGGAATTTTTAAAATCAGATTTAGGCTTGTTTCTCTCTCTTTGGTCTTACTTCCTATTTTGTGTTACTGTTTGTAGTTTGCAAAGTCTGTATTCTGTCAAATTAAAGATCACTTTTTTATAGGCCTTCTGAACGGGTCATTGAAAAGAGCCTTGGCTAAAGTGTTCTATTAGGGTCAAGTATTTATGAGACTATTTCAGTCTTGTTTGTCACTCCTTTCTTCTTAGAAAAAACCTTCAATTTGTATTATCTAGTGTCTAATAAGCTTACTGTGGTTTCTTATATTAAAAAAATATTGAAGCAATTTAGCTATTGGAGAACCTGATGAAGTCTGAGCAGTTTTATTCTTTTAGGAATTCCCCTTTTTTCCAACTCATTTTGTACATTAATTCTGAATTCATTAAACATGCTAAATACTTGAATTGCATAAAGAGAATAGCAAAGTGCTTATTTGTTATTATTTTGATGGTCAACTCAGAAGCTTTTTCTAGAGTGAGCAAACCATAATGAGGCAAGATTTAATTGTGCACCTGAAAGTCTTCCATGAGTTACCATCTTACAAGTGTCCCTGGTGTTCTGTCATGGGCAGAGCTTCTCACTTAGCTTGACTGTTTATATATTGTAATCATAACAATGTGCCATGGAGTTTCCCAGGTTTCTAAGGATCCATGAGGTTTAGTTAAAAATACTTGTTGCATTTTCCAAGTAATGGTTAAGCTGACCCCTATTTCTGCATGACTGTTTTTCTGTTCCTGCTGCAATATTGTGGTGGATGCTGATTTATGAAGTAAAACTCCATTATAAAAACTTGTGTCTGCTTAAGTCTAGGGTTATTTTTCTGTTGTTGGGTGGGTTTTGTTTTGTTTTTTTGGGGAGGTTTTACTGTTTGTTTTTTTTTGTTTGTTTGTTTGTTTTTGTTTGTTTGTTTGTTTTCGTTTTGATTTTTTTAGTTTTTTCTTT
This sequence comes from Pyrgilauda ruficollis, assembly GCF_017590135.1. Lineage (NCBI taxonomy): Eukaryota > Metazoa > Chordata > Aves > Passeriformes > Passeridae > Pyrgilauda > Pyrgilauda ruficollis. Next base: position 18,346 of record NW_024526612.1, read on the forward strand.
TCCTACAAAGGCTTTATCCTTTTTTTTTTTTTTTTTTTTGACAAAACATTACGTATGGTTTATGAAATACCGCAGAACTCCTTGCTGGCTGAAATGGCTTTTTATTGATGGACTGGCAAAAAGTTCACCTAAAGTGAATTTTTTCCTGTAGCTAAAATACAATTATTAGGCAGAAAGTTATGTGGAAGAAACTGATGTTGAGAGGTCTCCAGCTTCTTCATAAGGAAGAAGTGGTTTGAAAGCTGGCATTAAAGGGAAACATGATTGTGTTTTGGACATGATGGAAATAAAGTGAGTCTGTAAAAGGGCAAAGACTTGAAGGAGATGGAAGAATCTGCTGGTGTCCTAATAGTTGAAGTTATCAAAAATGTATTTTCTTTTGAATATGAAGCTTAGTGTTTATGGATTCATCAGCCCTCATTAAATCTCATAAGGGGTTAGAACTGGTTTTTATCAAAGAGGCATATTTGCTTTCTTTTTTTTTTTGCTAGGTAGCATAAAGTTATGTGTGTGCAATACTGAGAATCAAGTAAAATTAAACCACATTCTGCTGTTCTTCTTTAGAAACATTCCTGCGTAAATACTGCAATAATACTGTCATGCAGAGTGTATCCTTTCTTGTTGTATCCTTTTTTGTGCAATGTTTCCTGTAGCACTCAACTGCATCTTAAGTTTTCATATAGAGTAGGTGTGGGGAGGAGTTAATATGTTTTAAACTTGAGCTAATCTAATAATTTTAAAAAGCATATTTTTTCAGGGGGGGAAAAAGAAACCAGTGAGTTGTCTGTGTTGTGTGAATAGACACAATGAAGGTTCTTAGTCTTAAAAGGTGGCCTTCACCTTCTTCCTCAGATATCCTACTAATTTGTGGTCCTGTTCCTTAGTGGAACAGTTCTAACTCATACCAGCTGATCTGTGTGAAGCTGTGCTGAGCTCACACTGACCAAGTCACTTTGTTTTACTTTAAAAACATATTAATATAATAATTTGTTGGCTAAAATACATTGCAGAGCAGTTTTAATATTAAGGGGTTGACCAGTATTTTAGATCATTTGATGATTACTGTTGTCCTGGTACATGAGAAACGATTTGGAGTTGATTTAGTTAATACATTCCTTACTTTGTCTTTTTTAAGTAAAGAAGAAAATTAACAATATCTTGCAATTAAGTATTTGGAGCTGGACTAATAATCAACTATTAATCACTGCTACCTTTTTGTTGGTTGTTTGGGTTTTGTTACATTGCTGTCTGCACTTAGGAGTATTGTTGGTAGTGACCTACATGTTTCCTGTGGGTTTCATACTACATTACTGTTTAACATTCTGTAATATAAAATTAATACAGTCTGCATTTATTAAGATGTGTTTTTCACAGACATTAAGCACTTTTTAAAACATTAAGCATCTTTCAGTTTAGTTGTGAAAAGCCTGTATAACACTACTATTTTTTGGTAGTTCTTACTTTTAACATGCCTTTGTGATGTTCCAGGTCCCTTTTGTGTTCCTTCTCTTTCAAGTATTATCAAGCTGGGGAAGAAACAGTGTGATCATCAGGACTCTTGAACTGTGCGTACTTGCATTTCTAAAGTATTGGAGGCAGAGAATAAATTTTCCCGTCTTAAAGATTCCACATATCTTTAAATATCACAAGGCTTACTACATCATAAATGTATGTTAGATTGCTTGTGAAATCTAATAAATTATTTCCCTTCTCTTCATTTTGCTGCCTTCTCTTTGTTTTGACTTCTGTTCTTGGGGTTTTTGGCAGGACAGGCCTTCTTGTCTTGGAGACTAAGCAGAAGGACTGGTGCATGGCCCTGAATTTATACTCTGAAACTGGGCACTGTTCTTCCTCAGTAATCAACTTGCATTGTTCATCTGCAACTTGAAAACTGTCACTAGTGGGACTGAAGTAATTAAAACCAGAGTAGCAGTTAAAACTGGTATAGATGTGGTTCTTGCCCTGTTGAGGGTGATGGTAACAGTGATCACATAGGATTTGCTACATACTGGGCTGGTTAGTGGAACTGTCTAAAACCGTGTGGGAAACATTGCAATGTCATTTAATTGATAAGATATTCTAGTCCAGTGGACTTAAAGGAAAAGTTATCTCATAAATTACTAAATGATAGCTGATCGTGTGGGAGCTGGCTGGTGTAGATTTGTCATTACTCCAGCTGCAAACAGTCTAAATCACTAGCATTGGTGGCTGGACCAAAGTAAGTCTGTCTTTGCTATTTTTTTTCCAATAGGAGCTGGCTTAGCAGATTCCTTTGAAGTGCTTTTACTGGAATTATTCTTATTTTACTTGCTGCATTCCCATGGGGACTGTGTAATTGTTCCTTCAATCCTAGAGGGCTGTGTAATTGTTCCTTCAATCCTATAGAGCATTTCACCTTAAATGCTTCTATAGTTCTACAGTAGTATGTCCTAACACCCATGTTAAGCTACACGTACAGGACCAAAGACCCACAAGTGAATTTTCAAAGCGCCGAAGTAGGATAACAGCAAGGTGGTGCTGTGGTCCAGAACAAAAATACTTTATAAGGAGGTGCGGAAAGTGAATGTTCAGAGCGCGGTGCCCTGTCCGCGGTGTCCCTGGGGCGGGGCCGGGCTCGCCGTGCGCGGGCGGTGGCGCCCGGCGGAAGGGGCGGTGCGGGCAGGGCGGAGCCGGGCTGCCCCGCACGGGGAGCCCTGCCGGCAGCCTCCGAGGGACGGCCGCAGCGGGCTTGCTTCGCCCGCAGGAAACACGGGGCTGCTGAGACGGTTCTGTGGGGAGCCGCCAGAAGGGACAGGGCCAGTGCTGTGCTTCCCTGTGACAGCCTCTGGCACCTGCAGCTCCCGCAGCTCAGCGTCGGGCGGGCCGCGGATCTGAACGCAGTCGCAGGTGTGGTGGCGGCTGGCGGCTCCGCTCCGGCCGTGACCCAGCAGAAGGCCCGGTGACCCGAGTGCCCGTGCTGCCAAGACAGCGGCAGGGCTCTGCAGAGACGCTCCGCTCCCCGGTTCTCTGCATTGCAGTCAAAGTTGCTCTCTTTCACGTGGCCTCTTAGCGTTTTTCCAAGTTTCAAAAACATTTTGAAGCTAGAGCCTTCAGAGTGCGGTGAGGATTTCAACATCCCCATTCCCTTATTATTGCTTGTGTTGAAGGCAGGGCAGCCATCAACCTGTTTCAGAGAAATAAAATCTACGTAGAATGTTTAAGGCCTAGGCCTTGGAGCTGGTTGGGTCAAGGTATATATTCTTAATACTTTGTGTCATTTACTGCTTTGTGTATTTACTGCTGTAAGTAAAACTTGCCAATCTAATAAATGCCTTTTCTTATCAGAGAGGATGGAATTTTCTTAGCTCATTTTCTGTTAATGTATGTTCTTCCTATCAGGGCCAAAAAGCATTCCTTCATGAAAATGGAAGCACAAAGAACAACTGCTTGTGGCTGAAACTTAATCTGTACACTTAACTGAAGATCTACAAGTAAATAATTGTAGTAAAGCTATTTTGTTCACAAGCAGAAAAGCCAAATATACCAAATGCTTAATTCTAAATAACTGCCTTCTTGTGAATAGCAGTGACAGCTGATAGCAGTAGGCTCTGGAAGGCTGATTCTACATTTTATAAACTATATTTAGTGCCTAAATTTGCTCCAAAGAGTGCTCCACTGCCTGAGAGATACGGATTATCCTTTCCTTGAAGCAGAAGTCAGGGCAGTTTTGTCCAAGTCTCATAAAATTTCATATCAATTTATGTCTGGCTAACTGTATCACAGCAGGTTGGAGTTTTCAGCAGTGCATTCCCAAGTGTGTATTAAATTAGGAAAAGCACTGGTTTCCTTTGTGTAGCAAACCTGAGGGCCATTGTGTTCATGTTTAAACCTTCACTGAGGTGTTTGGTTTCCGTGTGACAGGAATCTCTCTTTGCTCTGTTACTGTAAGATAACTTTCTATAAAGAATAGATACTTACAGGAAAGTAACAAGATTCAGTATTTTGTTATTATTTCTGCCATTTGTTTGCAGAAGTTCTTGTAGGATTTCTTTGTATCTCAGACTCTCTAAATCGACTTCTAAACATGAAGAGTGCAGAATAAGGTTCTCAGTAATGTAAACCTTGATAGTTGTTTGGTTTATGGTTTGTTACATGTAACAATCTCTAGGTGAGGAAAAAGACAGGCAATTTTAATCGAAGGATGGTTGTCTTTGTTTGTCCCTAAGTCAATGCAAATAGGATATGAGTTGGGAAATGCAGTTCCTAGCCTAGCTCATCAGAAGGAAATGTAGCTTCAAGCCTCTGGAAAGCTCCTTTTGCAGAACTCTATACTTGGGCACTCGGAAGGAGATTTTTTGGTTATGGAGCTTCACAGCACTTCCAACATCTGCATGCCGTTGCCCATGTTCTTAAAAGGAGAATATCTCCACACAAATCCTACAGGTGTGCAGAGATCAGACATTTAGCATTTCTGGGTTTGAGTCACTATAATTAATGATTTCTGTGTCTGAGAGATCTTCCAGGTTTCAGGCTGTTGTTTGAATGAGAGATGTCATGCATATCATGAATGACAGACTCTCATATGTTAAACCTCCAAAATATCTGGGGTTTCGTAACAAATCATGGTAAGAAATGTGCTGCCTCTGCAAGGTCGTGTCTAAATATGTTCAAGTTGTAGCAACACCATTTGGAATGATGATAAATGATAAATAGGAATGTAAAATAATGTACATTAAAATGAGAAACAAAATGTCCATTTCAGTCTGTGTAAGTATTCCTTTGCCCTTTGGGGTAGTTTTTGGCTTTACAGTAATAAAACCACAGCTTTTGCATTCTGGAGGCAGCCTGCATTAGGCAACATCTTAATTTTAAATGCATGAAAACAAAGTGAATGTTAGTACGGGAATTTGATACAGTTTAGATAAGATCCAGTTCTCATACGAAATAACAGGTAAATAAATGTGATGCCAGGGATGGGTGTTTACCTTTAAATGTGTATTTTCTAATGTGTACTTTACCCTCTTGCAGGAACATTGACAGTTAGTTAGAAGAGCCCAGCTGATCACAGAGCACTGGATGGGGATCTATTTTCTGCTATTAGTTTTAGGGCTTTGTTGGGGGCAGTACAACCCCAACACTGTCCCAAAGAGAACCTCCATTGTGCATCTCTTTGAATGGCGCTGGCAGGATATTGCTGAGGAGTGTGAACGCTACTTAGCTCCTAATGGATTTGGAGGAGTTCAGGTATGTCTGCTCCTATCAGTAGGTAGTGAAATTGCTACATAGATGATAATTTGTTTTTCACAGAAAATGTTCAGTTTGTCAAAGGGCAGGTACTGAACAAGAAAAATAGAAATTGGTAATGGAAGTAGTAAATGCTGACAAATATATTCTTCAGCTATCTTCGAGTAAGCATGGATTTATTTCATTGCTCCAAAGTGCATGTTTTGCAATCTGTGCTATTACATTTAGATGAATTAGAATTGCATATCACTTGCTAAATCTTTTTTTTTTTTTTTTTTTTTTTTTACTGCTGTTCAGAGTAACCTATGTTTATCTGCTTGATATTATTTAAATCAAGGAAAGCTCTTAAGAGCTAGATAAATGTAAAACGAAACTATGACTGAACAAAGCGCTTCCAAAGAGAACAAAAAAGTGCTGAAGCTGTTAAATAATGAAGTACAAAAGGCTGCTGACTGTGTTCACCCAAACTGGCAGGAAGCACAGGGTCACAGTAAGCCACTAAGAGACCCTTCTTTGCAGGAACTTGGTGTGAGCAGGTAGAAGTGAACTGAGCACAGGTTCTGGTGAAGGTGTGAGTCAGTTCTGTCTGAACAACAGAGACGTGTTCCTGTGGAACCAGAACTGGCACTTGGGTGGGGTAGCATGGCAGGAGAGCTGCCACTTAGTAAAGTATTTCCGTTTGCCTGTCAGATTGCTCAGGAAAAATAGGTGTGAAGGCTGTCTGTCTCTTGTAGCCCAAGCTGGCCTAATGAGAACTCTCCCATAATTTTCAAATAATCATCTTGTCTTTGCAACCTTCTGTCCAGACCAGAGGGACTTTAAACTGATTTCTCAGACTGTGGCCTATGCCTGTTCATGATTTTAATCCATTCTGTGGCAGGGTCTCAGAAGTTTTTTTCAGATGATGACTTGCTTGGAGGTAGCAGCAAAAGCTTGTTGCCTAAAAAGTATCCTGAAAAGTCTGTAAAAGGAAGAGGTAGAACTCACCTGGAAACTTACAGGAATTAGGTCAAGAATGCATTCACCCAAAGCATTACAAAAATGGGAAGTTGGGTCAGTTTTAAAGGCAGGATGTTATGTCAGTTGTTATGCAGTCACTTCCTTCCTCTGCTGACCTAGTTCTTCAATTTCAGATGCTTATTTTTGAAACTTGAAGTCACAAAGAAAATCAGTCTTTTGTTTCCAACCTACTACAGTGTAAGCAGAGGATACTGAGGATCTAAGTGTTCTCTAAAAATTCTATTTCTCTAAAAATACTGGGCAAACAACCATTTTCAGTATCCTGTTACCAAGTGCCCTTGTTTTATTGACAGATTTCACCTCCAAATGAAAATGTTATCATTACTGACCCCCGGCAACCGTGGTGGGAAAGATACCAGCCTGTCAGCTACAAGCTGTGCACGAGATCTGGAAATGAAACTGAATTTAGAGACATGGTGACCCGGTGCAACAATGTTGGAGTAAGTACTTTTAAAACCTTCTGGTGTTTACAATGCAAGGATATAGCCAAATAGTGATTCTACCATTTAAAAAAATGGATGCAGTGTTACCTGCCTGTCTGCTGAGCTGCATGTTTTACCACCCTTGCTGTAAGCTAATAAAACAATGGAATAAAATACTGGCTGAAGCAAGCAAGCAGAAGTGGTGGGATAGGGCAGGAGGTATGGGAGAGAGAACATTAATTAGCGGTGCTGTGGGAAGTAGCTTTTTCAAATTGTTGTGTGGATACTGTTCTCTAGGTGCACATTTATGTGGACGCAGTAATCAACCATATGTGTGGAGCTAATGCTGGGGCTGGTGACCATGCTACTTGTGGAAGCTATTTCAATGCAAAGACTGAAGATTTCCCAGCTGTGCCCTATTCTGGCTGGGACTTTAATGATCATAAATGTAAATCTAGAAGTGGAAACATTGAGAATTATCATGATATATCTCAGGTAAACCTACAGCTGTGTTTTTCATGTACATCTGTTCCTGTGCTGTGATTTCTTTGCTCTCATTTACAGTGAGATACTTTTTTAAAGGAATTTTTAAGTCTCATGAAAAGCCATCCAAATTAATAACAGGTTAGTGTTGCTATCAGGAACACCACTTCTTAAAGGGATAGTTGTACTTGAGACAATGGCTCAATTTCAGATTCAGACAAATGTGCTTATGTAATTAATAAAGACAGTTTAAAGCTCCTAAAATCTATTTAGTGTGCTAAAAAAGGTAGAAGTTAGTATTTGCCTTTTATTGTAATTTGGAAGTTTTCCTTAGTCTCAGTTTCAGAAGAGAGGGGGGGTAAATTCAATATCTTATTGCAGCTTCTGTGTAGATGACTTTGCAAAGAAAAGAAATGCATGGGGAACAAAGGCTACTGAAAGTTTTATTTGGCATGTAATATAGGCCAAGAACATTCAAAAGGTGTGTAGAACGCTACATGGAGTTTGTTAGGTGAGAAGAGTTTGATTTGAGAGTTGTTGCCCAGGTGCGGGACTGCCGCCTGGTCAGCCTGCTGGACCTGGCCCTGGAGAAGGAGCACGTGCGCTCCAGGATTGCCGCGTACCTGAACCAGCTCATCGGCCTCGGCGTCGCGGGCTTCCGCATCGATGCTGCCAAGCACATGTGGCCTGCCGATGTCAAGGCCATCTTAGACAAGCTGGAAGATCTAAATACTCAATGGTTTCCTGCAGGAACTAAACCTTTCATTTACCAAGAGGTAATCTTTATTTTTATTCATTTGACAAACTTACTTATTTTTATTCACTTGACAAACATACTTCTTGCAGGCCCAGTACAGACTCAGTCATACATGGCAATGCTTTGCATGGGCTGAGCCCAAGAAGATCTACAGAAATCATCCTCAATTCCATCCTCAGCCATAATCTACAAATACCTAATCTGTCCATAAATGGTCATTGATGTACAAAATACCCCACTTCTTTTGGACCTACTGTAATTAGTTAACTTTGAAATTTTATTGAGATGAAATTTACTGCATTGAAGTTAGTGTAAAAATTCTATTGGTTTAAAAAAGATTTCATTTCCTGAATTTTAAATTCTGGATAATAAATTGCAACAGAAGACATAAATGTTGATTATGAGTTGAAAGTTTATTTTCCAATGGCATAACAGCTTTTACTTGATATTCCAAATTTGTGTTTTAATTTGTTTGAATAACAAATTGGAACAAGCAGATGAGTGTAGGTTTCAGTTAGCAGAAGCTAAACTTGCTGCACATATTTTATTAAATTAGCATCTTGCCTGCAAAGTCTAGGCAAATAGAAACTTTCTGTAGCTCCATAGTGAAAGGATGCAGCCCAACTGCTGGAAGCAGAGGCATTGGTGATCATACAAAATATAAAGGAAGTACAGCCCAAGCCTTAATCATGGGTAAGTGATCGGCTGGGGGCAAGGAGATGCAGGATAGAGAAGGAAAAGAGGTTCACAAGCTGGGCTGAGCTAAAAGGAGAAAATAGCCTTACATACAATTTTGCAAGAAAGCCAAATAACATAATTAGCTCCAGTATTGTCCCTTTGCATAAAGCAGTGTGTAAAGCAGTGTCTTATTTGTTTGGGTTTTGAATAGAAAGACATGCTCTATCTTTCCTCTACCAGGTAATTGACTTGGGTGGAGAGCCCATCAAAGGCAGCGAGTACTTTGGAAATGGCCGAGTGACAGAATTCAAATACGGTGCCAAACTGGGAACAGTGCTCCGCAAGTGGGACGGAGAAAAGATGGCCTACTTAAAGTAAGGATGAAGGTGCTGCAACTTATCCAGGATTCGCTGGATACACCAGTTGACAGGGTAGCTTCAAGTCTGTGTTTTTGTTTAGGAACTGGGGAGAAGGCTGGGGCTTTGTGCCTTCCGACAGAGCCCTGGTCTTTGTGGATAATCACGACAACCAGAGAGGACATGGGGCCGGTGGAGCTTCTATTCTAACCTTCTGGGATGCCAGGTAAGGGATTGCTCTTGTGTGGGTGATGCTTCTTGCTTTTGCTTGTTTGTCTGTGTATTTTCTGGCAGGTTCCTCCTCCCATGTCTCATTCCTTGTTTGTCCACCAAACAGGCTCTATAAAATGGCAGTTGGCTTCATGCTTGCCCATCCATATGGGCTCACACGTGTGATGTCAAGTTTTCGCTGGCCAAGATATTTTCAAAATGGAAAGGTGAGCTGATAATGCTGCAGATCCATCCATGGGGATTAAGGGTGAGAGCAGGGCCACAGAAGTAGTCCAGTGCATTTCAGGTTGTCGAGTGATTTCCCTGTCCCAGGCTGGGAAATTCCAGGCCAGTGAAACTTTGATGCTCCCTCTAGCTTTGTTCACCAGAGGGGCTGTCTGCACTTTCAGTCAGAAGATCTAAACCTGTCTTTTGAATGACAGGACGTCAATGACTGGTATGGACCCCCAAGTAATGCAGATGGCTCCACAAAGGCCGTTACAATCAACGTGGACACGACCTGTGGCAACGACTGGGTTTGTGAACATCGCTGGCGTCAGATCAGGTAGGGCCCTGGGGAGAAACAAGAACTCAAAGCAGTTGCTTTTGCTTCCTGCTCCATGTGGCTTTAGAGCCCTGCAGACATAGGTAATTTTGATTCTTAAAAATGCCTCCACAAACAGATTGTCAATCAACTTTAGCTTTCCTTTCGTCAGTCATGTTTTTACAGGTGTCCCTCTTGTCTTATACTGAATTTGTGTTGCTCTAAACAGTACAAATAGATAATTACTTTCTTCTCAATGTAAAGAAAGAACTTGTGTTAAGTTCTGTATATGGCAATGTTAGTCTCTGCAAGACAACAAGGGATGCAGGTTGTCTTTCCTGTACCAGGTAATTGACTTGGGTGGAGAGCCCATCAAAGGCAGCGAGTACTTTGGAAATGGCCGAGTGACAGAATTCAAATACGGTGCCAAACTGGGAACAGTGCTCCGCAAGTGGGACGGAGAAAAGATGGCCTACTTAAAGTAAGGATGAAGGTGCTGCAACTTATCCAGGATTCGCTGGATACACCAGTTGACAGGGTAGCTTCAAGTCTGTGTTTTTGTTTAGGAACTGGGGAGAAGGCTGGGGCTTTGTGCCTTCTGACAGAGCCCTGGTCTTTGTGGATAATCACGACAACCAGAGAGGACATGGGGCCGGTGGAGCTTCTATTCTAACCTTCTGGGATGCCAGGTAAGGGATTGCTCTTGTGTGGGTGATGCTTCTTGCTTTTGCTTGTTTGTCTGTGTATTCTCTGGCAGGTTCCTCCTTCCATGTCTCATTCCTTGTTTGTCCACCAAACAGGCTCTATAAAATGGCAGTTGGCTTCATGCTTGCCCATCCATATGGGCTCACACGTGTGATGTCAAGTTTTCGCTGGCCAAGATATTTTCAAAATGGAAAGGTGAGCTGATAATGCTGCAGATCCATCCATGGGGATTAAGGGTGAGAGCAGGGCCACAGAAGTAGTCCAGTGCATTTCAGGTTGTCGAGTGATTTCCCTGTCCCAGGCTGGGAAATTCCAGGCCAGTGAAACTTTGATGCTCCCTCTAGCTTTGTTCACCAGAGGGGCTGTCTGCACTTTCAGTCAGAAGATCTAAACCTGTCTTTTGAATGACAGGACGTCAATGACTGGTATGGACCCCCAAGTAATGCAGATGGCTCCACAAAGGCCGTTACAATCAATGCGGACACGACCTGTGGCAACGACTGGGTTTGTGAACATCGCTGGCGTCAGATCAGGTAGGGCCCTGGGGAGAAACAAGAACTCAAAGCAGTTGCTTTTGCTTCCTGCTCCATGTGGCTTTAGAGGTGTTGCAGGTGCCGTGGCAGACATTGCTTGTGTTTCCAGGAACATGGTTATCTTCCGTAACGTGGTGGATGGTGAGCCTTTCTCCAACTGGTGGGACAATGGCAGCAATCAAGTGGCTTTTGGCCGTGGTAATAAAGGCTTCATCGTCTTCAATAATGATGACTGGTGAGTAAGAGGGAAATAAATCATATAAATAATTTACTATAAGAAAATTATTATGTGTTAAATATATATTTCAGAAATCTAGTTAGTAATGAAACCTCTTCAAGTGTTGCTAGCTTGAATAGATCTTTCTAATGGATTATTATTGCCAGTTACTGACAATTTAAACGTAACATTTTCCACTCTGCCATAAGTACTCTTCAGTCATGGCAGTTTGGACCTTGTAGTGTGGTCTTTCTGTTTCCCAGTTCTGAAGCTGACTGTGTCACTGGGCCTGGCCAACCAGCAAAGTCTAAATCTGTAGGAGGGAGGGAACTTGTAAACTCAGGAATATGTTCTAAATGTGACAGTTTTAAAAACTGTATTGGAGTTGTTTACGTGAGAATGAGGTGATAAGAGAACGAGCCCTGGGAGTACGTCAGGGCTGTAATAAGTAGCTGTAGGTTGTGCTGATGAGCAATTTGAAGCATGTAGAGATTAAATAGATTCTGCAGTGTCCAGCAAAGTGCTAGGGGGTAATTCCAGAATTACTTAACATCTGAGGTTTCCAGTATGATTTGAAGAGCATTTTAGAGTCCTCATAATGCTTACTGCACTTTGTTCTTTTCCACAGGTCCTTGAATGTATCTCTGCAAACTGGTCTGCCTGCTGGCACTTACTGTGATATCATTTCTGGGCAAAAGGAAGGTGACTTCTGTACAGCAGTTGAAGTACATGTTGCTGCTGATGGCATGGCTAATTTCCTAATTGGGAATGAAGACCAAGACCCATTCATTGCCATTCACGTTGATGCTAAATTGTAGCCAGATGTGTTGTGCATGTGCTGTTCCTTCTCCTCTGTATCTTTGTTAACAGCAAACAGATGTGCAGAATGTCCTGACTCTCAGGACTGCCTGAACCGAGACAGAGCGAAGTGTGTTAGCTGTAATGCTATTGAAATAGTGAGCAGCTGTTGTACAGAGATGAGAACTGGTGGTGCCATGCAGATCTGGGGTGGTGCTATATATCTGCGTGCATTTGTAAGTGTACTTTATTGAGGTTCGAATAAAAAAATGGAAGGAGAAGATTGACATTAAATTTAAAATCGTGCTGATGTGTGCAGAAGTGGAAATGCAGTTCTCTTTAAGGGCAAGCAGGATTGCTATAATTGGCAGGATATCCAAAAACCAAGAGGAGACCCCTGTGTGCTGGCACATGGCACAATTCAAGTTGATTTTCTAGTCTTCGTATTATCTTAGAGTATTATTTTATTGCTAGTATTACTCAAGTTTATTCATGGAGGATTGTTGCTAAGACATTGATCTTTTGTCAGTTCCAAATGCAGACCTGAAGTCATTTCATGAAGAAAAGTCAAAGGTCTTTTTTTTTTGAAGGAGGAAATTGTAGGAAATACAAGAGAGGACTTGGAAAAGAGCTCTAGCTTTCAAATTCAGGTATATGTCAGGCAGCTAAAACTCATCTGCACTATTGTTTGCATCTGATATTGGGTTTTGTTCCTTGCCTCTGACGTGTTGGTTTTGCATGGCCTGGTTTTTGGTAGCCAGGGTACCACAAAGGTGGCTCCTGTGATAAGCTGCCAGAAGCTTCCACTATTTCCAGCAGAGCCAGTCCCTGGTGGCTCTGAAGATGGTCATGCTGCTGGCCAAAACTGGGCCAGTGAGAGAGGTTGGTAATGCATCTGTGCTGACATATTTAAGAAGAAAATCAAAACAAAGGCACATGGTTTTCATCTAGTCAGAAAAGAGGAGGAGGTGAGAACAGACCAAGGTCAGTGCTGAAGGAGGGAGAGGAGGTGCTCCAGGTGCCAGAGGCGAGATTCCTCTGCAGGCCTCATGGTGACGACCATGGTGAAGCAGCTGTGTCCCTGCAGCCCATGGGGATCCATGGGGGATGCAGAGATCCACTCACAGCCTGTGGGGGAGCTGCCCATTCTAGAGCAAGTGGATGCCTGCAGGAGGTTGGGATCCAGTGGAAGACCCGGTGAAGAGAGGGGCCCTTGCTTCCAGGGTGGAGCAGTCTGTCTTTGGAGGACTGCACCCTCTGGGCAGAGAGACCCAGGCTGCAGCAATTTTGGGGGGCTGTGTGCCCATGAGAGGGACTCAGCTGCAGCAGGTGAGGTTTGGCTGCTGCTCTTGAGAGCAGACCCACGCCAGGGAGGTTCATGGAGAAATGTCTTGTGTGGGAGGAACCCCGTAACCTCACAGGGGGAGGACTCCTCTCCCTGAGCAGCAGAAGAGAATCTTGGTGATGAACTGACCAAAACCCCCATGCCCTATCTCCCTGCGCTGTCAGTGGGAAGGAGGGGAGCCTGGATTGAAAGTGTTTTAAGGGCTTATTTTACTTCTCATTATCCACCTCTGATTCTGTGTAATAAACTCACTTTGCAACCTTAAGTTGAATCTATTTTGCCCTTAAACGTTTTCTTCCAGTTCTTATCTCACTCATGAGCCCTTTGTTAATTGTTTCCCTCTCCACTGCCCAGATGTGTCAGGGGAGGGTGAGCAAGCAACTCTCATGGATGCCTGGTGTTGGGCCAGTATAAAACCATGACAGTTGTTCATACCCTCGTCTGGACTCAGTCTAATTCTGAGGGCAAGACACCTCTGAATGCTGGCAAACTCATTCATTCTCTTAATGCTATTAGATTTCCTGTCATCTTTCAGTCAGCTCCTACTGCTTTTACCTTCAGAGGGTCTGTGTGTTATGTTTTGGTGCAGGGATTGAGAGACACAGACCATGCTATGCAAGCAAAGCTGTTTGTTGCATCAGTTTACCAGTATTTATAGGACTCTAAATTCTGTCCAAAATTTTCCACTCAGACTCCTTTGCCCCTGTTCCCTTAGTAACACAATCTTCTCAGTTACCATTCTTTCACCAGCAATGTCCTTGTTACATTCTTTTGCCAGAGCTGTCAGAGTGACCAGATAGGATGTCTTAACTTTTGTCCTTACCTTGAGTTTATCTCTCCCAAGGCCAAGAGGATGACAGCACCACCCAGCTCAGCTTCTGTGGCTTTCTGATCTTCCACATCTTCCCCTTTTTTTGTTTTTTTTTTTATGTAAGGATTAGATTTCCTGTCATCTTTCAGTCAGCTCCTACTGCTTTTACCTTCAGAGGGTCTGTGTGTTATGTTTTGGTGCAGGGATTGAGAGACACAGACCATGCTATGCAAGCAAAACCATTTATTACAATAGTTCACGAGTATTTATAGGTCTCTTAAGTTCTGTCCAAAATTTTCCGCTCCGACTCCTTTGCCCCTGTTCCCTTAGTAACACAATCTTCTCAGTTACCATTCTTTCACCAGCAATGTCCTTGTTACATTCTTTTGCCAGAGCTGTCAGAGTGACCAGATAGGATGTCTTAACTTTTGTCCTTACCTTGAGTTTATCTCTCCCAAGGCCAAGAGGATGACAGCACCACCCAGCTCAGCTTCTGTGGCTTTCTGATCTTCCACATCTTCCCCTTTTTTTGTTTTTTTTTTTATGTAAGGGGTTTGTGTACCCTGATGTTAAAACAGTTTGCACCTGTAAGGCCATTGTCTTATTAAGACTATTACTCATTATCTGCTGGATACGGCGTAAGATACGTGGAATACAGATCACATTTAATGAAAACTTATCAAATACAATCATGTCACTGACAAAGAGACCCATACAGGAGAACAAAAGGATAATGTCTAATTGGGAGTTGGAAATAAATGGCTACTGTTCTGAAGTTCATATGGTTGGAGTTCAGGGGCTGTGCTGTTTAGGGAGGAGGAAGTTAACATTACTTAATAGCACTGAACAGAACTTAAAATAACAGATCTTAAATTGAATGAGACTTAAATTTAACTTTGTTTAAGCCTAGCAACACATAAACTTGGCAGAAATTAATTTGAACAAAAATTAATCTTAACAGAAATTAACGGTACATAACCTTAACAGTGTCTTAATTTGGCAGAAGCGCAACAGAACTCAAAATTAACAGAAGGTAAACGTAACATCATTTAAATTCAACAGAAGTGAATTTTACCATTACTTAAAGTGTACTAAATTGAAACATAACAAAATTGAAAATTAATATCACTTAAATTTAACATGAGTCATTTTGACTCTATCATTACAAAAAAGTTACTGGAAATCTGTCATACAACAGTTAAACATGAAGGAACAACACGTAGGTAAACAACTGTTCCATGACCAAAATAGCAGCAACATGGAGGGATTAAACTGCTGCAGATCAAATTCAAGGTTATAGGACTTAGTTACTGACTGTCAGTGAATCATCTCTCCAGTAAACAATCCTGTTAAAATCACAGCTTCCTGAAAATACAAGGTTAATTTTAACAAATGTATTTCAATGCATCCTGCAGGCACTCTAACAGTGTTGTGCCATGGCTTCAGTACTGTGTGCAGGGCTTGATCCTGCCGTGCAGGGCTTGATCCTACTGTGCAGGAGCTGATGGGCGGCTCTCGGCAGGCACAGACCGGGGACCCTCAGGTCAGCACTGCCGCCCGGCGCGGAAGGAGGCGGGAGAACTCAGACAAGCCAGGGGGGCTTTCAAGCCCAGGGGGCTAATACCAGCCATGGGGTATTACCGTGGGTAGGGGGAGCTCCGAGGGGGCTCCGCCACTGCCAGCAGCACCGCGCACCAAATTGAGGATCGATCCGTTCTGTGGATTTGTTCTCAGGATCTGTGTCTTGGATCCACGACCAGGTTCATTATCAGTATCTTTCTTAGTACTCCTGTTGCAACTGCTTACAGGAGTTTTTTAATCTCAAGGTCCCTTTCATTTAGGAAATAGGTACAGGGTGTTTAACCCATTATGACAGTGGCTCCAATTTGGAGAAATTACTGTACTATGTGTAAGTTGCACTGACACTACTGGAACACCTCCCCACTGCTCACAATTCCATGGTTTTTTGTCCAACGAACACTGCTGATGTTACTTAATCAGCTGTGCCAGCATCTTGCTTTCCCTCGGATTGTGACTCACAAAGAAAGACTCAACTCTCATCCTTCCTAGGCAGAGGGGGATGTTAAAAGCTCCTCTGCAGAGTCCTTGCCTGTTGCTGAGGGGGTACCAGTATTCTTTCCTGGCACCCTCCTGAGCTTAAAGAGTTTCTAAAATAGCTCTCCAGAGATGTACAAAACCAGCTTCGATCTTATCACCTCTCATCACCCATTCAACCTACAATTCCACTGGGAAAGCCATGCTGGCCTTTAACCCTTTAACATGTGATTCTGACCAGTGTAAAATCAGTTTAAGAGAATGAGAAGCAACTGTTTTTCTGGGCTTCTCTAAAAGTTTATACATAAGTTCAAAGACATGTTTTTCTTCTGAAGACATATTACTGCCCATGTCCCCCACAGCTCACCATCAAAACCTGAGGGGATGGATGCTGGCTGGCTCCTGCTTCCTTTCTGCAGCACTTCAGTTCTGTGGGGCATCCCCACAATGGCCAGATAGGCAAATTGTCGTTCCTCACACGGGACACCATGCCCGGGGATTGAGAGACACAGACCATGCTATGCAAGCAAAGCTGTTTGTTGCATCAGTTTACCAGTATTTATAGGACTCTAAATTCTGTCCAAAATTTTCCACTCAGACTCCTTTGCCCCTGTTCCCTTAGTAACACAATCTTCTCAGTTACCATTCTTTCACCAGCAATGTCCTTGTTACATTCTTTTGCCAGAGCTGTCAGAGTGACCAGATAGGATGTCTTAACTTTTGCCCTTGCCTTGAGTTTATCTCTCCCAGGACCAAGAGGATGGCACTAGCCAGTTCAGCTTCTGCAGCTGTCTGATTTTCCACATTTTGGAATACTTTTGATAAAGTATCTTTGTTTATGTGATTAGAAAGGGTGCAGTTATGGATTTGGGTGCACTACTCGTGGACCACACAGTTTATGATGGCATAATCATTGTGAAAAAGTATTTTATCTTCAGCTGTTGGGTTATTCAGGAGAAAAAAACAAACCAAATAATGATATTGAGCTATCTATCTAAATAATAACTGATAGCATTGATCCATGTGAATTTTGACACCTGCTAGAGGAACTTTGTCATCTTGCAGGCACATAAATAGCCGGTGAAGAGACCACAGCCTTACACTGAAGGCACCATGCAAATCCTTCTCCTCCTCCTCGCAGCTGCAGGGCTTTGTTGGGGGCAGTACAACCCCAACACTGTCCCAAAGAGAACCTCCATTGTGCATCTCTTTGAATGGCGCTGGCAGGATATTGCTGAGGAGTGTGAACGCTACTTAGCTCCTAATGGATTTGGAGGAGTTCAGGTCAGTTGTCTCCTGTGAGTAGTAGGAAAATGGCATTGTAATATTTGATTCATAAGTTGTTAATATTCAATAATTTGATTAATAATGTCTGAGTTGGGGACAGTCATCTTGCTGAGGAGGGAGGGTAGGAAGTAGTAACTGCTTTTAGAAGCAGCCCTAACTCTGCAGGGCCCTGTAGGAATGAATGATGGTGTATGTCTAGCAGATCAGTTACAAAGGGGCATGCTGAAAGGCTTCCCCTCAAAGCTAAGTGGGAGGTAAAGCTCTTTACCTTGTTCTAAAGGAAGTACGGAAGCAGTGAGGTTTGGCATTCCTAAGGCTGTCGCTGTTACAGGTGAAAATAATTCCTGTGGCTTCAGCCCTTCCATGCACATGTCCTGGAAAGCAGGCCCATGCTGGACCCAGGCAACTCACAGGAGCAAACCAAAATGTCTTTCTTGCCAGTGTACAAGACAGACATCTCACAGATCTGAACTTCTGCTGTGGGAGAAAGACTGGCTTGGGTACTAACTTTCCTCTGAGGGCAGATGTCCTGAGCACAGATTTTGCCCTTAGTAAAACCATTTGATTTCTTACCAAAGTACATCATTTCATCTGTAGGTTTCACCTCCAAATGAAAATATTGTTATTACTAACCCGAACAGGCCCTGGTGGGAAAGATACCAGCCCATTAGCTACAAGATCTGCTCTCGATCAGGAAATGAAGAGCAATTCAGAGACATGGTGAAGAGATGCAACAATGTTGGAGTAAGTGCCTTGAAAATCTGTCTGATATGGCAAGAAGTGCTGTATCAGCTGAGGGAAGGTGCTGCTGTCCTCAAAGGAGATGTAAACTGAGAAGAAACTGAAAGGGAAAATAATCCACTTAAGAGTGATGTGGTAAATCCCTGGCTATCACTTCATGTTTGCTACAAAACACTGACATGCACATACTGCTCTTCCAGGTTCGTATCTATGTGGATGCTGTCGTCAACCATATGTGTGGGGCTGCAGGTGGCTCAGGTACACATTCTACCTGTGGAAGCTATTTTAATGCTGGAAACAGAGATTTTCCAGCTGTCCCGTACTCTGGCTGGGATTTCAATGATGGCAAATGTCACACTGGAAGTGGAGAAATTGAAAGTTATAATGATATCTATCAGGTAACTTTCCCTGGAAAATTTTTCAAAACTTTTTTTTTTCTTGACATATTCTGTTAACTCTACAGTAAAATCAAAAGGTGTAGTGCCTCACAAAACCTGTGCTTAGTCACTTGACAAGTGAATGAAGTGGTGACCATAGGTACGTGTGGCCCAAAATATTCTAAGTACTGAGGAATCAAGAACCTACATGCAGATGTTTGCTCCTGAAGTGAGCCCAGTGTACTCAGCTCAGCCTGTGAGCTCATTTTTATGGCCTATAAACTCAGCAGATCACGATAAGGAGCCCCCTCGGAAAACTGTGAGCAGTGCAAGGTGGTGCTGTAGTTACACAGTTTACTGGGTTTTGTAGTTAGAATATGAAGCAGTTCTTTCTGAAGCTCTCCCTTCAGCCACTTTGCAACAATACATTATAATGTTTCTGCACTTGCACTGCTTCATGTAGGGCTTGTCCTTCATGGGTTCAGGTGGCTTCTGCTGTGGTAACCCCTATAACACATATCCCAAATCCTGGATTACAATAAATTAAAGGTATTTCCATTACAATGTCCACTCCCAGTTCCTTTGGACTAGAGCATCATGCTTTATGTTGCAATGAACTCCTCCCCTTACCCCAGCCCTGGCTTGGACTTCCCCAGGCCCTGCAGTCCCTCAGGTGCCAGCCCAGGCCAGCGCCAGCACTGGGATCAGAATGTCCCAGGTTGGGGGATCAGCAGCACAGGCTGCAGCTGCAGCCACAGCACAAAGCAGCTGCTAATGAGCCCTAGACTCTAATGCTCAGTGAGGCCAGTGAGCTCCATGGCAAGCACAGGAGCCTGTCAATTATTAGCCAAACAGCAAGACAGCTGGAAATTCCATCTAGCACATTAATCACAGACACTGATTAATTCAAACCCTTTGAGTCCCACGTTGGGCACCAAAGAAAACTTGTGGTTTAACTCAGCCAGCAGCTAAACACTACTCATCCTACTTTTAGTGGGATGGGGAAGAGAACTGGAAGAGTAAAACTGAGAAAACTCATAGATTAAGACAGTTTAATAGGTAAAGAGAAAGCCACACACATAAGCAAAGTAAAACAAGAATTTATTCATCACTTCCCATTAGAAGGCAGGTGTTCAGCTGTCTCCAGGACAGTAGGGCTTTATCATGTGCAACAGTGACTTGGGAAGACAAAAGCTTTTACTCTGGATATCACACCCTCCTTTCCTCCCAATCCAATACAACCTCATTATCCACCACCCCATCTCCACCCCTCCTTTGGTGTAATACACAGATATCTTTATTCTTTTCTGTTACACAGGTCCGGGACTGCCGCTTGAGCAGCCTTCTGGATCTGGCCCTGGAGAAGGACTATGTGCGCTCAAAGGTTGCAGAATACATGAACCATCTCATTGACATTGGTGTAGCAGGATTCCGAATTGATGCTGCCAAGCACATGTGGCCTGGGGACATAAGAGCATTTCTGGACAAGCTGCATGATCTGAACACTCAATGGTTTTCTGCAGGAACTAAACCTTTCATTTACC
>NW_024526613.1:0-1103 GCF_017590135.1 Pyrgilauda ruficollis
AAACCTAAAACTTGCTCAGGATAGGAAATACTTTAGAGCTGTGGTGGATCACATATCAGCTTCAATGTAGACAAGGGCCTGTCTCCATCTTATTTTATGACATTTTTAACATCTTACTGCATGACTGAGAGAGACACTTCAATTATTTCTCAGATCCTATGCTGAATGCCATTAATTGGTGTGAACAATTTGTGATTCCTGGCAAGAAATTCCAGCTCCCATAACTAACTTGTGCTGCAAATGTTTCGTAGTTGTAACTGAAGCTATGTCACACAGGACTCAGACATTCCAAGGGAAGGGGAGCTTATGAAAAGCCCAAAGGATGACAAGCAGAACATTAAAGAAGGTGACAGCCATGGAGAACAGATGAAGAGCTACTGGCTTGTCCTTCAGTTGGAGTTTATAAAGTATTGACAAACATGATCAGTGTTTTTTATCTCACTTTGCCAATTAAATTAACTCTTGTGATTTTTTTTGGCTTCTAACTGGAACCTACCACAAATATTTCACTGAAACACATATACTCTATTGTTTCCTTCTCTAGAGAAAGGAAAGAAATGAAGCATCATCCATTACACTAAGCTGCCTTGCACTACTGTACACAAATGGACTTTAAAGAAGAAACACTAATAAATTGCTCATAAATTTGATTCTTTTCTTGAAGAAGATCCTCTTCTGAAGAGTAAGAGCAATCAAAGCAAGTCTGTTGAGAGTACCTGTTGCAGACTTTAAATATTTTATATTTCATTTGCATGTTTATTCATCTTTGGTATAATGAGCCCCAGTTTAATGACTGCAATGTACTAGAAATAACTAAGAAGTTCAAATTTCCATTCCCCTGTAAAATCACAATTTTTGCTTTCCTATCTCATTTGGGTATAATCACAAAACTAATTTTTCTTGTGCTTAAACACTAAATTAATTATGATCACATGCAAGACATTTTGGTACTCTAATGAAAGTTAATTGGTATTAAGTTATTAATTCTAATTATGATAAATTTAAAGTAGGAAAACTCATTATTTCTCATAATTTCCCATCTACTGCAGTAGTTGCTCATTTTCAACATTCTTGTGCTCCGTTTGAAATATCTTGCTATCTAA
>NW_024526614.1:0-1114 GCF_017590135.1 Pyrgilauda ruficollis
GGCCTTTGTGGCCCTCTCTCCAGGGGATGCTCTAGATTTTTCTGAGTCCAGGTCTTAAAGGAGATGTTCTCCAGCAAGGAGCTCTGCCAAGCCCTGCTGTGCTGCCAGCCCAGGTCTTGCACGCCCCAGCTGTGGCCGGTGACAGCCAAGCTCCCTCTGGCCACACCGCCCTGCCCAGGTGCCTCTGTGGTGCCCGGGGATGGCAGAGCTGAACCGTGCTGTGCCATGCTGGTCACAGCCAGCCAGCTCTCCCCGTGCCCAGCCAGAGCCAGCTCTCAGCTCAGCACTTCGCCTCCGCGCTCTGCGGTACCGGGAACCGCAGCACCGCGCTCGCTGCAAACAGGGTTCTGCATAAAAAATTAAACCCCAGCCAAACGTGAGATGTTCCAGACGGCTCCACATGCCCGGGGCTGGCTCACAACATCCCTGTATCCTGCACCTCACTGCACCAGGAACTTAGCTCCCCTCACCCTCTCTGCCAATGGCCGCTCTCACCTGCCCAGTGCTGGTCTCTCCTTCTCCTCGTGCCCTGGGCTAGGAAGAAACCCACCTGAAGGCAGCCCCGTGTCTGCACAGCCCTGCTGGTGCCAGACCAAGGCCCCAGCATGATATTGTCCTGCTGATCTGCCCTTCTCCCTCAGTAGGCTGGAAAGGAGCTCTTTGATCTCACCCATCTTAGAGCAAAGGACAGTGTGGCAGAGACGCAAAGGGATGTGTCTGAGCACAAGGAGACAGAGCAACAGGCAGAGGAGTTGGTGGGGTCCACCTGTTTTAATGTTTTTTATGACAAGCAATATTAGCTATACCCCAGAAGTGCTGTGACTGATCAGGATGACTCCACACTTCCCAAATCTCTCTGGGTGCACCAGCAAATGAGAACCAAAACACCAAGACTCACCACCTTGTTTGCTCAGTTCCTGGTTGCTCACAGGCATGGAGCTATTTTGGGGTCATCACATCCCCCTGAACATGTATCATTCCAGATGTGCACATTCCCAGCATCCTGAGGTGAGGGGAGGCTATGGTAGGAGGGAAATGAGGTACCTTTCTCAGGATCAGAAGGGCCATTTCTGGGGTTCATGAAACCCATCCCAAAGGAAAGGATTTGTTTTTT
>NW_024526615.1:0-1103 GCF_017590135.1 Pyrgilauda ruficollis
AAAATTCCACAAAATTCACACAAAAAAACCCAAAATTCGCACACAAAAAACCCAGAATTCGTTAAAATTTACACAAAAAACCCCCAAAATTCCATAAAATTTGCACCAAAAAACCCAAAATTTCACAAAATTCACACAAAAACCCCCAAAATTTTGTGGAATTTGCACAAAAAAACCCCAAAATTCGCACAAAAAGCTCCAAAATTCCACAAAATTCGCACAAAAAACCCCAAAATCCTGAAAATTCACAAGAAAAAACCCAAAATTCCATAAAATTTACACCAAAAAAACCCCAAAATTCCACAAAATTCCCCTGAAAAAAACCCGAAATTCTGAAAAATTCCCAAAAAAACCTCAAAAATTCCTGAAAATTTGTTCCGAAAAACCAAAAAATTCCTGAAAATTCACCCCAAAAAACCCAAAATTCTCCAAAAAACCCAAAATTTCAGAAATTCACCCAAACACCTCAAAATCCACCAAGAAAACCCCAAAATTCCAGAAATGTGCCCCAAAAACCCCCAAAATTCCACAAAATTCACCCCAAAAAAACCCAAAATTCCACAAAATTCACCCAAAAAACCCCAAAATTCTCCAAAAAAAACCAAAATTCCAGAAATCCAACCCCAAAATCCACCAAAAAAAACCCAAAATTCCACAAAACCCTCCCCAGAAAACCCCAAAATTTTCGGAATTTTCCCCAAATTTCCCAAAATTTCCCGAATTTTCCCGAAATTTCCCGAATTTTCCTGAAATTTCCCAAATTTTCCCAAATTTTCCCGAATTTCCGGCTCCCCACCAGGTTCAGGTAAACTTTCGTCGTCATCTCCTCGTTCTTCTCATCCTGGGGGAAATTTGGGAATTTTGGGGATTTTTTGGGGATTTTTGGGGGTTTTGGGACCCTCCCCCACCCAGAAATCCCCAAAAACAAAAAAAAAGCCAAAAATACCCCAAAAATCCCCCCAAAATTCTCCAAAAACTCCCCCAAACCCTCCCCCAAAATCCCCAAATTTCCCTCAAAATCCCCCAAATCTTCCCAAAAATTCCCTAAAATTCTCAAATTTTCCCCAAAATTTCCTCCCAAATTCCCCAAATCTCCCCCAAAT
>NW_024526616.1:0-1093 GCF_017590135.1 Pyrgilauda ruficollis
CCAGCCTGGCCCTGGACACTTCCAGGGCTGAGGTGCTGGAGAGCTCCTGGAAGCAATTCCAGGGAACAGCTCCTGGGGTTCTGTGGGGCTGGGGATAAAACCCAGAGATGTTACAGAATGGATGTTCAGGAAGGTGCCAGGCAGGTAAAATGCAGCACCCTGGATAATCCAGGGCTAAAACTCAGGGTTAGGGGGAGCTGGACATTCCCAAGATCTCCCAAATTTCATTCCCTACTCCTCAATTTACACTTCCTCTCAATTTCCCATTTGAGAGTAAAACACAGATCAGTTTTTACCCAAACAAAGATATAATTTTGATCAGAAATTACAGCTGCATTTCCACATTTTGTCCTCTTCTTCCCTTTTCTGCTCCAGGCTGAGGCAGGAGAAGGATTTTCCAGGAGTTTTCCAGGCTGAATGGCAGCATTGTGTGTCCCGTGCTCGGGGCTGGTGGCTCTGTGCTGGAATGTCTCTGCAGAGTCAATGAGATCAGGTGAAACCAGGGCTGCCTTTTGACCCCTGGCTGCCAACAAAAAAGGCTTCTCAAGATAATTGCAGGAATCCACGGGTGAGAAAAGTCCCTCCATTTTATTTTTGGAGCAGGGAATAAAGAGTGTTGCTGTTTAGCTCAGACAGTGCTAGTTAGCAAGAAAGAGGAAATTAATTTTATAGACCATATCCACATTCTTTCTGCAGGCTGGAAAAAAAAGTCCCTTCCCATTCTCCTTGTTTTAATTCTTTCTGGAGTGACATCAACGAGGTTTGCAAAGAAATGATTAAAAGGCATTTTTATGACAGCCTTGAGCTTTCATAAACTTCCACATAGGGACACCTGCCTGTGCATCGACCTCTTCCCTCTGCCACCTTCATATTCCAGGGCTGGATCTTCTCTGTGGACTGGCAATTGGGGGGGAAAAATAAAATAAAATAAAAAAGCCTGAAAATGTGATGTCATTTGGGATAGAGGGTGGATTCCAGGAGGGCAGGAAAACCTTTTCCAGCTGATCCTAGGAAGGCAGAGCTTTGCTGCCAGAGGGATTTGGGAGCAGGAGAGGCACGTCCAAGTCCATGGGAGGCTTGGTGGCCATGGGAA
>NW_024526617.1:0-1103 GCF_017590135.1 Pyrgilauda ruficollis
AAAATCCCAATTTTCTCCCCAAAAAATAGCACTTTTTTCCCTCAAAAAACCCCATTTTTCCCCCCAAAAAATCCAAATTTTTTTCCCAAAAATCCCAATTTTCTCCCCAAAAAAATTCAATTTTTCCCCCCAAAAAATTCAAATTTTTTTCCCAAAAAAACCCCATTTTTCCCTCAAAAAATTCAGTTTTTTCCCCCAAAAAATCTGATTTTTTCCCCCAAAAAATCGCCATTTTCCCTCAAAAAATCCCATTTTTCCCCCAAAAACCCCCATTTTTCCCCATTTTCCCCCTAAAAAATCCCATTTTTCCCCAAAAAAATCCAATTTATTCCCCCCAAAGCCCCCAATTCAATCCCCCCAATCCCCTTTTTTCCCAAAATGGCCGTTTTTCTCCCCAAAAGCCGCATCATCAACAAGCACACGGACGAGTCCCTGGGCGACTGCTCCTTCCTCAACACCTGCTTCCACACGGGCCCCAAACCCCCCAAAATCCCCCGTTTTCCCGCCAAAATCCCCCGTTTTCCCGCCAAAACCCCTGTTTTCCCGCCAAAATCCCCCATTTTCCCGCCAAAATCCCCGTTTTCCCGCCAAAATGCCCCGTTTTCCCGCCAAAATCCCCCGTTTTCCCGCCAAAACTCCATTTCCTTCCCCCGCCAAAAAATCCCGTTTTTTCCTCTCAAAAACCCCAATTTTCCCCCCAAAAATTCAATTTTTGTCCAAAATAACCCCGTTTTACCTTCTAAAAATCCCCAAAAAATCCCATTTTTCCCCCAAAAAATCCCCATTTTTTTCCCCGAAAATCCCCATTTTTTTCCCAAAAAATCCAAAATTTTTTCCCAAAAATCCCAATTTTCTCCCAAAAAAAATTCAGTTTTTTCCCTCAAAAAACCTCAATTTTTTCCCAAAAAATCCCATTTTACCTTCCAAAAATCCCCCCAAAAATCCTATTTTTCTTCCAAAAATTCAGTTTTTTCCCCCAAAAAATCCCATTTCTCCCCTCAAAAAATGCCCTATTTGCGCGAAAAAAATTCAATATATTCCCTCAAAAATCCCCCCAAAAATTCTATTTTTCCCCTAAAAAATCCAATTTTTCCCCCAAAAAA
>NW_024526618.1:0-1103 GCF_017590135.1 Pyrgilauda ruficollis
CAGGGTCCCTTGGGGAGCACCAGGGTGCCTTGGGGTCCACACCAGGAGCTGGGGCTGCTGGGACAAGACAAGACTCAGGACATCATCAGGCATTTCCTGTGCCCTTCACTCTCCCCATGGAACTGAGCTGCTGCTCCTCCCTGGAGGGTTTTCTTGCTGGATTTGTTATTTTGAAGGTTGATGTGGCACCGTGTCTTACCTGGGTGTGTCACTGAGATCTCACTGAGTGCTTAAAAATGGGGCTCGTGCTTTTGGGCTGAGCTTGGTTGATAAATGAGGGAAATGTGCTCTGGTGGGGCTTTTCTTTCTCTGGAATATCAGCCTGATGATGCTCCAGCAGCTGTGACTGAGGTGGAAAACATCCTCCCTGCTCAAGGGCCACAGCTGGGAGCTGGGAAGGGTGGAAATCTGGAAATTGCAGGTGGCCCTGGGAGTTTTTCAGCTCAGGGAAGAAATCTCCCTAATTTGCATCCATTCCAGTCCTTCTGGCTTTCTTCTTTATCAGGAAAGCAACAGTAGCTGCAGGATCCATGGCTGGTGTGTGCTTGCTGTCTCTGGAAATAATAGAGGACTTATGGAAATCTCAGTTGGGAAAGTGGCAGTTTTGAAGCGAATCCCTTCGGTTCAGTTTCTTGCAGAACACATTTAAAGACCTCTCAGTAATCATTTTCATGCTAAAGCTCAAATTGTCTTGTTAGATTGTTGCTTTTGAGTAGAGAAATGGATTGACATTGATTTTCCCCCCCCCTTTTATGCTGATATTCAAGTTTTTCGTGTCAGTCTGATTTGACAGAAACTGAGATCTGTCTTTATTATTTTTAGGCTGCTGACAGCTCAGTGTTTTTGACAGATAGAAGGATATTTTACACCCTTCTGATAGGGATTACCCTGCTTAACGTCCTCTCTTGAACTCATTACAAACTTGCCCAGCTGGGTCCTGGTTATGACATGCACGTAATACATTTATTTATTTATTTATTATCCCCCTGTGATTTCTGGGGTTCAGTCACCACACCCCGACCTTCCCCAGCAGAGAACCCCAAGGATCCATCAATTCCCTGAGCCCTCGGAGCTGCCAGGACCATGGACAGCAGAATTCCTGT
>NW_024526619.1:0-1097 GCF_017590135.1 Pyrgilauda ruficollis
TTTTTTTTTCTTGTGTGCAGATTCTTCAGGGGCAAAGACACAAGTTTGATATTTATGCATTCATAAAAGAATAGAATTTTTAATGGTTTGTTCCATACAGGGTACTTCATGCTGTCCTGCTGACTTTCAAGGGATTAATCTCTAGTAAGGGTAATGGAACCTTGAAAAATCTTCTGATTCTTCTTCCTTGATTTTTAGCACTCCTTCGGAATAATTTGTTCAAATGTGTACATTAGGAATACAGTGAATTATGGCAAAGACCTCAGAGAAATAAAGACTTTTTTTTTAAAGCAACAGCTGATTTTCACTTTGACTCATCACTCGTAATTTGGCTGAAATTTCCAAGGCATGGAAAAGCCCCATGAAGCCTCATTACACTGGAGTTCTGCTGGACTCTCATACAGGAGACTTCTTGCAAGTCAGGGGGCTGAGTATCACGTGAGTACAGGCCTGCTTTTACCCCTTATGTTCCTTAATCTTCAAGAAAATCAATCTTGGTCGTTCTAGAATGACCCAATATGCACTTTCTCAATGTTTAGTGGAAAGTCCAGTTCAGCTGAAACAACAGTGGGGATCAGAACATGTACACTGGCAGCAGCTGCATGTCTCCTTGCCATTACCAGCTCCTGGCACCCTGGAAAACCTCTGCTTTTCTGATACTTGAGCTGTCATTTATGTGTCTCCAATTGCAATCCTCCTGAGAGCAGCAAACATGTTCTCAGTTGTTCAAACAGCACTTCATGGGAAATATTTAAATTTGTAATAACGCTCATAACTTTGCATGACAGAAAGTGCTGCAGAACTCACGAGCCCTGCTCTGGGCTTGCATGCACAAGAGGCTGTTTTGGAAATTAGACAGTGTGAGATGGCATTTCCTTTTAGCAATCTTGAGGAGCTCTTCCAGTGCTGATAGCAATCATCTCCAAAGGGAAAAACATGCACTAACTTCTGGTAAATGTCTTTTGAGAGAAACAAAATCTTGTGGGAGGTATTACCCAGCTTCTGAAGGGAGAGCCCTGATAAACATGTTGCTTGCTTGACCTTCTGTAGCAGGTTGACCCTGGCTGGGCGCCAGGTGCCCACTCAGTTGCTCTATT
>NW_024526620.1:0-1103 GCF_017590135.1 Pyrgilauda ruficollis
AAGAGTATTTATATGAATGAGATTAACTAGGTTTTGATGCATATACCAAGGTATTAAAATGTTGATATTAACAACAGTTGAGTTCAAATCTACACTATTTTCTGACTATTAAAAATTATTGCATTTTTGTTTCACTAGTTCAGTCAGCTGCAATAACAGTCAAATTTTACTCTTAGAGCTTGGAATATGACTGACACAGGAAAAATCAGCATTTAGAAGTAGAAAATTCAAACTCTGTAGTGGAAGAAAACGTCTCTTGCCTTCTGCAGGACATTGTAAGCAATGGAGAGGAAACAAAACAAGACATGACATGGTACCTGACTGCAGTTTTAATGAGTTCCACTAAAGGATCTTTTAGGTTTTTCGACTAACACAATGCTTTATAAAAATGCATCTAATTGAAGGGCAGTTTTCCAACCATCTTTGTTTTAGCAACCGTGACACATTAGGGATAAGTGAGGAAATAGTTCTCTCTAGCCAATACTCTCAAAGATTAACAATTCAAGTTATATAACATAATTCTTTTTAAATTAAAAGTGGTTTACAAATAGATAATAATTTACTTTTAATATATTATTCCATTTCACTATGCAATTTGGAAAAATAATTTTTCAGCTGTGGACCCCATATAAATTTGGATTTTTTACTCAGTAGAGGATGGCTAGTTACCTTAATCATATTGCATTATCTCTGCTTTCAATGATAAACATTCATAGTGCAGCAGAGCAAGTATCAGTTATTGAATATCATTGATGAATAATTTACACAGACTTTTTGGAAATATTTTCATCTACATCTATCACCATTTAGCTAGCTAAACCAAGCACTATGTTCCTGTGGATAATGCAAATTGAACCTAATCTTTTGTTTAACAGCAAAATTCAGTGGGTCTTCAGTGATGAAAAGAAACATACTTCAGCTCAAATACTCATAAAATTCCTTGTAACAATATTCTTCTAGAACTAGATTTGTCTTGAACCAAGGTTTCAAGGCTAAATGTCCTATTTTGACATTTCTAATACAAAAATATATACACTTTTATTGTGAATAGTTATGTTTGTATGTAGTTATGTGTGTATAGTTATGTTTATATGTATATATAT
>NW_024526621.1:0-1100 GCF_017590135.1 Pyrgilauda ruficollis
AAAAAAAAAAAAAAATCTCCCCCATCCTTTCCACGGGGCACTGAATTAATCTGCATCACAGCAGTGGCACACTAATTAACTGCAATATGGTTTCATCTAACCTATATTCAAGTTTGGATTTTTCCCTTTTCTTGTATAAGAAGTTTGTATAACAGTGAAATGTGCAACTCTTTCTTCTTGTGGTGCTTACAAGATCACAACAGTTTTGTGAATAAGCCACAGTATGAATTTTAAAGAAAAGGCATGCTGTTTTCAAAGAAACATTTACTACAAAGTTACAGGCTTAGCTGCTCCCCAAAAGGAACAGAAATACATAAAGACTTACTGAAAAATAATCTTCTGGTGGTCCTACTTTGAATTTTCAGTATTTTTCCACAAAAACCCTCTTCTGATTTCAAGTGGGGCCATACAAGACTGCTAACAAGACAAGTAATAATCAAAATAAAATATGGGGCAACACTTTCAAGGAAGGGATACCTCACTTCTGATCACATCTCCTCTCCGCTCTCTGAAGAGCGCTCACGAGGGGCAGCCGCAATGCCAGCCCCAAGGACACGGCACTGCTGCACCACACCCCGGAGCAGGGGCAGCCCCAGGGGCCCTCCTGCGGGCTCTGAGTACCTGGGCTGAGCTTCCAAATGGACAGTTCTCAACACCCTTCTTACAGGGGTGCGTTTATTCAAGCATCCTTCCTGGCCAAGCTCAAGCGCCGAGTGATTGAATCTGGCTGATTCACCAAGCCATAAAGACTTCCATCTCTCGTCTTTCATCATCCACTTAATATGAAAGTAGATATCCTTGCAGTTCATTCAGATTTCTGATCCATTATAAGGCACTGCATTTTCTTGATCTGAAGAAGACAGCAGCACCCAGTTTTAAAGCGTAATTTCCTCTTGTACCAAAAAAATATTTCCAGTCAGGAGACCTTTCAAGTTTATTGGGAGTACCATCATTCTTTTCTTGACAGATGAGGGAGATACACATGCCTAATTTATCTTTCCTGACCTATTGCATATTCATGAGATATAAATTATACCTCTCCTTTATAGTTCCTTCCTTTTAGCTCTCTAAAAGCAGAGATTAAGAGATCTTATTTTTTT
>NW_024526622.1:0-1102 GCF_017590135.1 Pyrgilauda ruficollis
AAAATTGGGGAAAAGTGGGGAAAAAATTGGGTAAAAAGGGGGTGAAAAATGGGAAAAATCGCGGAAAAGTTGGGGAAGAAATGGGGAAAAGTTGGGGAAAAATGGGGAAAAAATTGGGAAAAATTTGGGAGAAAATTGGGGAAAATTGGGGAAAAAATGGGGAAAAAATGTTAAAAATTTGGGGAAAAATGAGAAAAAATTGGGGGAAAAATTGGGTAAAAATGGGAAAAAATTGGGGAAAAAATGGGGAAAAAATATTAAAAATTTAGGGAAAAATGAGAAAAAATTGGGGGAAAAATTGGGTAAAATGGGGAAAAAATTGGGGAAAAAAAGGGGAAAAAATGGTAAAAACTTGCAAAAAAAATGAGGAAAAATTGGGAAAAATCAGAAAAAATTTGGGGGAAAATTGGGAAAATGTGGGGGAAAAATGGGGGAAAATTACAAAAAAATGGGAAAAAAATGTGGAAAAATTGGGAAAAAATAGGAAAAAAAATTGGTAAAAATTGGGGAAAAAATCCAGAAAAATTCCCCAAAATCCCTGATTTGTCCCCAAATCTTTTCCCAATTTTTTCCTGATTTTTCTGGAATTTTTTCCCGGTTTTTTGCTGATTTTTTTGGATTTTTTCCCACCTGTGGCAGGTGAGCACTTCTGGCTCCGCCCCTCGCAGGCGTTCGCGTGGTGGGCGGAGCCGGGGGCGGGGCCTCTGTTCCTGCCTGGGAATGGGGAAAATTGGGGGGGAAATTGGGAAAAAATTGGGGAAAAAATCCAGAAAAATTCCCCAAAATCCCTGATTTGTCCCCAGATCTTTTCCCAATTTTTTGCTGATTTTTCTGGAATTTTTCCCGGTTTTTTTGCTGATTTTTTCTGGATTTTTTCCCCCAATTTTCCCCATTTCCCACCTGTGGCAGGTGAGCACTTCTGGCTCCGCCCCTCGCAGGCGTTCGCGTGGTGGGCGGAGCCGGGGGCGGGGCCTCTGTTCCTGGCCTGCCTGCAGGGCTCCTTCGCCTACGGGGGGTGGAACTTCCTCAATTACGTCACCGAGGAGCTGGTGGAGCCGCGGAGGTGGGAATGGGGCGAAAACGGGGGAAATCGGGAAAAACG
>NW_024526623.1:0-8322 GCF_017590135.1 Pyrgilauda ruficollis
TGTTATCAATTTTTACAGTAGCACAAGCAGTTTTCAAGTATATACAACTTTTACTAGTATATATGAGTACAGTTTTTTGATCAGTGACTGGATGAATCTTGAAATGGCAAATACTTTGGTGTCTAGACATACATCTTGAGCATTAATAGTATTGCTTTCACAAATGAATCTTAGTTGTTCTGTAGTAATGCAGGATTCTTTTGTCTACTGGAGATTTCTGTTTCTATTGGCAATAAGAGCATAGAGGGGTTTGACGAGTAGTCCATAATTATAAACTTACAGCTGGCACCACCCTGCCACTCCTAAGAAGGTTCAGAGTTCCTTTATTGTCTGGGGTTTCGGGGTTTGGCATATGGCTTCTTTGCAAGCCTGCCCTAAAGTCCGTTGCCCAGCACTGACCTCGTACTCCAGGTAAATTACTTTCTTTGATACTCTGGATCCTTGGAGTCCCAGGAAATTCAAAAGGCTTACTGTCTAGGCCACACATGTTTCTCTTGTCCACATACTGCAATAGCCTTCCTTCTTCTTGTGGAGCTTCCCAGGACTCTAGATCTTTTGCAAGTTGCTCCCCAAACAGAGTAGGGGAATTTTTGGAATTTTGGAAGCCTTGAGGCACATAGACTATGTGAGCTGGGTTTTGCGCCCACTTTTAGGGCTTTTCTATGTGAATGCACAAATTTTCTGGCTGTCTTCGTGGATAGGGAGGCAAAAGAAGGCATCTTTCAGGTCTAAAATGGTAAACCAGGTTAGCTCAGGTATTACACAAGTTAGTAAAGTATATGGATTTGCTACCACAGGATATAAATTTTCTGTTACTTTATTGACAGCCCTCAAATTCTGTACTATCTGATATGACCCATTAGATTTCCAAACAGGTAAAATGGGAGTATTGAAATTAGGTTGGCATTCTTTCAATAACCTTAACTGCAGAAAATTTTCAATTATTGGGCTGATTCCTTCTTTGTCTTTTTTTTAGGGGGTATTGCTCAATTTTCACTGGTTGTGTCCCTTCCTTAAGCTTAATTACTATGGGGGAGGCATTTTTCACCCTCCCTGGTACATCAGAGGCCCACACCTTGGGAAATACTTGACTTAATATCTCTTTACTGATTTCTTAATTTCAGTGGCTGTTAATGTTAAGCTTAACACCTTTATGTACTTTTGATCATTTACCTCTAGAGTAACTTCTCTATTTTTAAATGTAATGGTTGTTTGTAACTGCTCTAATAAATTTTTCCCTAAAAGTGCCTTTGGCAAATTGGGCATATACAAGAACTTATGAATACCCTATTGTTTTCCCAATTTATACCTTAAAGGTTTGCAAAAATATGCCTTTTCAGACTGGTCAGTTGTTTCTTACACTATAATATAATTATTCTTCACAGGTACTAAATCTTTTTTAAAACTGAATATATGGCCCCTGTATCAACTAAAATTCCACTCTTTTCCTTTCTTCTGGTCTCACTGCCTCTCGAAGAGGGGTCTGTTATCTCCTAGTTCTGGATGAAATTGGACTGCCAGGAGGGGGATGGGTGCGAATGGGTATACTTTTGGAGCTTGGATCCTCTTCCCTTTTGGGGAGGTCTTCCTTATCCTCCCTTACCTTAGGAGGAGCCTTTAACAAATCATATGTACTCATTTTGCGAGTTGTAATCATTTTGCATTTCAGCATGATAAACTTTGTCTGATTTCATACATTGCTATCTTACACTGCATGCTGAACAACACTTTTGATTTACTTTCTCTTTGCTTTGTTTTCTTTTTCAAGAGCTAACACCAGTGGGTCAGAGGGAGCTTTGAACCCACAGTTACTCTGCCATTCTGGGTGATTTTTTAAGGTGAAAACCATATCAGCATATGAGACTTCATCTTATTTGCTTTCCAGTCTTAAAACAATAAGGTCCAGTCTTCACATTGTGAAAAACGCCAATCACTTGTTTTTGAAATTTTAAAAGTTTAATAGTAATAAAATCCAGGAACCTTCAATTTACACTTGGGGCCTAGAACAGCAATACTGGCACTTCTCACAAACTCTGTATTGCACACAAGGTGCCAGCCTCTCAGTGCACTAAAAACTCCTGGGAATTGCCTGCAGGCTGTTCCGTTTATCACTTCGGCGTTTATCACTTAACTTCTATGGTGGGCTGCTTTCAGTCCAGTCTTACTATATTACCAGCTGAAGTCCGATAAAGCTTTTTTAAATGAATTCATTCGTCTCTTCTATATAAACTCTGTTTTACAAAATCTCAGTTTTTTCTAGTTATCTTCCTGCACAATCTAATTAAAGCAAAAATTTTGATATGCCTACAAACATAGACACACACACCTCCCCCCTTATCTCAAATTCACAAGTCAGGGTTTGAATTGCGGGGGGGGGGGGAATTCCTGGAATTCCTTTAATTCATTTTACCACAGTTAAACATAAATCACCATACTGTAGTTCTTCTGCATAAAATGCTACACTTGTTGCAAACAAAATCTTAAAATCTCCACAAACACACAAACACAACCATACAATCCCAAGAATCAAATTACCACAATGCAGGGGAAGAACCACACAAACTCACCAGGAAAGGGGATATCTCTCAAAGTGCCCATTTTTCTCAACACAACACAGCGTACAATACTTCAGCATTTACCTACATCAGCTTTTTCTTGTCCTTACACACTCTGGACACAATCAAAATAACAGCACACAGTAAAATTCCAGGGATCAAGTCCAAACTACTAGGGCAGAGGAATCTCCTGAGTTTGTCTAGTCACGGTTAAAATGTGCACAATCTACACAAATCACTACCTTTAAACATAATAAATGTCCTTACCCACGTTTCTCCACTTGTTCTACTACTCTGCAGGGTACTCCCTGCCCCCACAGCCTGCCCCAGCTGGCACCTCAGGCCTCACTCGGCCACTTCAGCCACAGGTAGAAACCTCTCCGCACGGTAGGTATACTCACTCGATCGGTCTCATTTGTACACCACGCACTCGCACGATTACAAATACACTAACATTAACCACACTAATGCATTAACCTTACAATGTCCGGACACCACAAACACACACACAGGTTCACTCGACCCACCCCCAGAGTCACTAGTGGTTGCTCTATCGAACAATGAACTTTGTCTCTAGTCTAGTCGCTCTATTGATTGGTTTGCCTGCAGGCACAGGAACGAGGCTGAGCACTCGGACATCTCCGAGTGACTTATTCAGCAGTCCTATTTCTCTCCTCCGGGGCCCTTTGATATACATACCATATCTTTCCGCACACCAGCAGGTCCTTGTCTGTTTCCGCAGGAGGCAAGCTGAGCCGAGCGGAGCTCCTCCGGGAAAATCCCGGGGCGCGCCTCAGGAGGTCCGTCTTCCTCTCTGCCCTTGTGAGGACAGAGATGGTCTCCTGCCTGGCCTCGCCAAAATGATTTGCAGAAACAAACTCCACAACTTTTGTGAAAGTTGTAAAGCCGGTATGTTTATTACAGCGCTGGATGCATGTGGGAATTGTTCTCCTAAAATGACATGCATACTTTTGGGAACTCCAGACCTCTTTTTATCCCCCTCTCAAATACATATGCATGCAATTTTACAATAGGTTTATATATATTTATTTTACTGATTTTGCATGTGACATTTGCTGCTAATTCTTCTTTATCAGACAAAATTCCTGGGTCAGACTGCCCTCTCTTGTAATCTTTCGTAACAGTCTGTCTGCTCCCCTTATCCTTCTTGTCCTTCAGCTGCAGCAATTTCTCTGAGCATAGGCTTTTTACGAGGACAGGCAGTCAGACTAAACAGGTATGTTTTCAAGCTACAGACTTGACTCAAAAATGTACATTTTACCTAAATCAAAATGGATTTCTACTCTGGAAAATTTCTATTCTGTCTCAAAGGCAAAGCAAGGACAGGGAAGAAAGGGGGTAGGCAAGTCAAGGTGGAGGATGAGTAGTAAAGCAATGCAAGGGAAAGGAAAAGTAGGCAGGGCAAGGCCTGCAGTGGGTTTGCAAGGCAAGACAAGGTTGAGGGAGGCAAGGGAAGGCAAGTCAAAGGAGAGGCTTGCAGGGTAAAGCAGGGATAGGTTAAAAAAGTAGGAAAGTTAAGGCTGGTGATAGGTGAGCAAAGCAATGCAAAGCAAAGGAGTGGTAGGAGGGGCAAGGGAAGGAGATGTGTCAGTAAGGAAACGCAAGACTGGGGAAAGAAAGCCAAGGCAAGTCAAAGAAGGAACAGGCAAGCCAAGGCAAGGGCAGGAAAAAAGGGGTAGGGCCTTGGGAGGTCAAGGCCAGCCAGACCCATCTGTCCTGGCAGCTTTTTTCTGGGAGCAGTCATTGGATATATTCAATTTTGCAGGTACAATCCAAATTTCAGCCATGGGCTGCTGGATGTGAATGACAGGTTTTTCCATAGGAAGGAAATCACATAGATCAACTCTTTCAGGTGCAGATGAGAGGAGGTTCAGGGGGAGTCAAGGCCAGCCACACCCATCTTCCTCACAACTTTCATCAAGGAACAATCCTTGGATGTACTGAATTTTGCATGTGCAATCCAAATTTTGGCCATAGTCTCCTGGTCAAGAATGACATTTCTTTTCTAGAGGAAGGAAAGCACGTAGCCCCTGTGTTTCAGGTGCAGATGTAGAGGCAGCCCAGGGGAGATCAAGGTCAGCCAGACCCATATGTCCTAGTATCTTGTGTCTGGGAGTAACCCTCTGATGCATTTAATTTTGGAGTTGCAATCCAAATTTTGGTCATGGGCTCCTGGAAAAGAATGACAGTTATTTTCCAGAGGAAGGAAAGCCCATAGACCTACTGTTTCAGGTGTAGATGAGAGGAGGCCCAGGGGAGGTCAAAGGATCACAGGCCCTCCAGCCAACACCAAGGGATTCTTGGGGAGAACCTTCAATCTCCAGTCTGAACAAAATCGGAGCAAGACCCCTGGTAAGATAAAGGCATTCTTTACTTTACTTTAAAGGTGTTAACTGTTAACCTGCCTGTAAGGCCCATGAAAAGCTACGCATGTTTGGGTTTAAAGGGACCTAAGGTGGGAACAGGAAAGGGTTAGAGTCCCTTCTAAGAGAAAGCTTAGAGTCCCTTCAAGGTGCTTCAAAATGCTAATTGCTTATAATGG
The DNA here is from genome assembly GCF_017590135.1 of Pyrgilauda ruficollis. NCBI lineage: Eukaryota > Metazoa > Chordata > Aves > Passeriformes > Passeridae > Pyrgilauda > Pyrgilauda ruficollis. Next base: position 5,119 of record NW_024526623.1, read on the forward strand.
GAAACAAAACCTCAAAAGAGGTATCACAGGTGTCACCCCTGGAATGTATCTTGAAACAATGGAACTAAATTGGGGGTGATCCCCTTACATGAGAAATACTAATAAAATATTGTAATCAGTGGTGGCCACTTTACATGCTGGAAGATCAAGAGAAGTAGCCTAAGGATGCAACCTTACAGTATATTACCATATTGCAATTAATGTTGTTTTGTAGAAGGGAGAATAAGTGGGATGAAGCTCCTTAAGTTGACTTGTTTTTCACCCTAAGAAATCATCCAGAATGTCAAAAGAAATGGGGGAGGACTCCCTTACTTGTAAACAACTGGTTGAGTATTGTAATAGTTGGTGGTTTGTGACAGGACCTCTCACCCCTGACACAGCAGAAACTTATCTGCTTCCCCCCAAAATGGCTCAGCCAGGCCAGAATGGTTTGTCTTGTAGTGACTTATCTCATCTGAAAACACCCCTAGCCAGTGAGAGGAATTACAGATTTGTCTTTACAAACAAGCTGTGAGTCTGCTGGTAGATAAAACTAACACTGAGAGATAGAAGAAACAATGGGAAGGATTCCACTGATTGATGAATGGAAAAAGATATTTGCTTTTACAAATAAACTGTAGGTTTGCTGATAAATGAAACTGGATATTGAAAGATGAAAGAAAAAATGGGGAAAAACACTAAATTCCATAAGAATTAAAAATTAAAAGTGAGAGTTATACATTAGAGGGAAATCTTAGGTATCAGGTGTTCTAGGAGGTCTGTACCTGTCAAGTACCTCAGCCAATGGGGAAAGAGAGAAGGAAAATGCAGCCGGGAAATTAGGATAAAAAGGGAGGCTGCATCCTCCAAAAATTTGAGAGACCCCAGGGGAATGCCCCATGGCCTCTCCCTTTATTCAAATGAAGTAAAAGGAGTCCCCTGTTTCCTTTTTGGACATAAACCTCTGATGTTTGTGGATTAATTTTCCTGACACCAGCAATAAACGTCCTGCCCTGAAGGCATGGGAAAGGATAAGCAAAAATTAGTGACTGACAGACACAGCACTTTTACAAACTATAAAAGACCATGTGAAAAATGCATATTATATAATTGGCTCTTCACAAATATTAAAATTAATACTATATGTGTTATGTTGGAAAGTTATGCTGTATTCATCTCTATTTAAATAGTGTGGTAAATATAATTTTTAGGCTATAGCATAATATTAAAATAGTAACTATGTGATGTAAGATACTTTTTGTAACTAGCTCAAGGAATGGATAAGATAATCAAGAAATTCTTCGCATAGAGATAACAGCAACAAGACATCAAGATCCCAAAAGAAGAATTATTGCTTCCTTATCGGGAAAACCCACACTTCGTGAGGACCAAGACGATTGATTGACAAGATGAGGGGGGGAAGCTGACATTAAACAGAAGCACCCTTAATTTGAAAGGAATGTTTGAATCATGTATGAGATATATAAATATGCAATAGGCTATTGCTTTTAAGGGTTAATCCTTTGTTAGCAAAACTTACTTTTGTGGCAGAATGCAAAAGCACCCAGACGTCCATGATTCTTTGCTTTTTCATTGTCTTTTATTGTCCTAACTTTGATTGTCCAAATGTTTATTGTTCTAATTTTTATTACTATTTTTATTACCATTAAACTTCTAAAATTTTAACACAAGTGAATGGCGTTTTTCACAAACCACTATAATATCCATAAAATCAGAAATCTCTTACATACTTTCTCTGTGTGTGGGGAGTTCTCTTCGAGATCGAGACATTGACATCAAGTTACTCTTCTAGAAGTAGAGTGAAAGGAGGTTTCTGCACACAACTATAATTCATTGGTGTGATAGATTGAGACACACTTAAACGGTGTGATCGAATTAAAAGGAATTTATTAATTACAGCAAGCAAGACATAGGCAAATATCAGCGCTGAGCGACAGGGGAGTCCCCGCTCCGCCAACTGCCGCGTCCGTAGTCAGTTCCATTCCCGTTTTATGCTGCTTCATTTCCTGTTGACGTGTCCTTCGGGTTGTACTCTGCGCATGTGTGCTCCTGTTGCTAGGGGGTCGTATCCTGCCTCCTGGTGGTCTTTGGATGAAGGCCAGTAGTATTCCGCAGGTGTCCTCTGGGCGAGTGTTGAGGAGTCTCCGCGTGTGGCGGGACGAGGCTTGACTCCATTTCAGAAGGCTGATTTATTATGTTAAATATTATATTAAAATACTACATTAAAACTATACTAAAGAACAGAGAGAACAGAGAGATCAGAAGGCTCAACAAGAACACAACAGCATAAAATAACAAAATCCTGTGACTGCTCACAGCCTTGGCACAGGTGGCTGTGATTGGTCATCAATCGAAAACAATCCACATGGACCAATCACAGATGCACCTGTTGCATTCCACAGCGGCAGATAGTAATTGTTTACCTTTCTCTCCTGAGGCTCCTCAGCTTCTCAGGAGAGGAAAAATCCCAGCAAAGGATTTTTCATAATATCATGGCTACAGGCGAGCCTTACCTTATTTGGTATTATTGCTTGCCTTCCTGAAACTTAAAGGTCGTTGAGCAGGGGCATATATTCAAGAGAGGAGAGTCTGTTTCCTGTTATGTACTCTCACAATCTGCTTTAATCTCTTAGTGAATAAAACACGGCTTATTCCACCGCAATTGGTAAATGACATTGTCTCCTAATCTATCCTATTTCTTTGCTAGCTATAATATAGGTACCTTTATTATTGTGCACTGTCTTATGAACCTACACAAAAGTGTTTTTGCTTATCCTGTGTTGTATTCCATTTTATTTAAATGGTATGCTCTGTCTCACCCCTCCAAAATGTATGGTATATTCTAAGCCTGTGGTCCTGCCCTGAACTATCCTGTACCTGTAATCCCATTGGCCCAATGTGATTCCGCGCCCACTTCAATTCCCCTCTTAAGCTGTGCTATGACATCAGTCGGGCGCTTAGCCCTTCCGCTCTCTCAGCCTCTTCCCCCCTCTTACCCCTTCCCTCCCCTAGGCTGCCTCCCCCTTCCCCCCAGTAACCATGCTGTTCCCGGGGTTGGGATCCCAAATAAACCTTCATCTGATCAGAACCCTCAGAAGCCGTGTGGAGTCTCCTTGCCTGCCTGCTGCTGCCAGCCAGCTCACAGCCTAGGGGGCCCTCCGGGGACATCCCCGGGGTGCCCCCACCCCAAAACGCACCGCAACA
>NW_024526623.1:9753-48343 GCF_017590135.1 Pyrgilauda ruficollis
TATAACTACTGTTTCATTTTTCAAATTGTTAATTATCATATTTCTCTTTGTCTTTTTAACGAAAAAAAGGGTGATGTGTTGTATTCCATTTTATTTAAATGGTATGCTCTGTCTCACCCCTCCAAAATGTATGGTATATTCTAAGCCTGTGGTCCTGCCCTGAACTATCCTGTACCTGTAATCCCATTGGCCCAATGTGATTCCGCGCCCACTTCAATTCCCCTCTTAAGCTGTGCTATGACATCAGTCGTGCGCTTAGCCCTTCCGCTCTCTCAGCCTCTTCCCCCCTCTTACCCCTTCCCTCCCCTAGGCTCCCTCCCCCTTCCCCCCTTCCCCCCAGTAACCATGCTGTTCCCGGGGTTGGGATCCCAAATAAACCTTCATCTGATCAGAACCCTCAGAAGCCGTGTGGAGTCTCCTTGCCTGCCTGCTGCTGCCAGCCAGCTCACAGCCTAGGGGGCCCTCCGGGGACATCCCCGGGGTGCCCCCACCCCAAAACGCACTCCAACAATCCTGTGTAGTGAGAAGCCTGTTAAAGTCTTATGTCTCTTTTTCTTGTGTCTATTCAATACATAATTCATGTTGTAATAGGCCTGATTAGTCATTATTAAGAACTTGTGAGTGAGACTGGGTTTTGGGGTGCTGGCCGCCTCAATAAAGCTGCTGCCTACTGCCAGTAAACTAGGCAAAGGCAGGGAATTGTCTAAGCTCCCCCCTCTCCATTCATAGCATGGCTGAAGTATACTTTGGCAATTTGTAAAGAAGGAAAAGGGAGTGTCCCTAAGTCAGGGGAATTCAGACAGGAAACCAAAACCTGGTTCTTCAAATCATGAAGCTCATGACCCTAAGTAAAGATGAAGAATTCCCCTGAAGGGGACAGGGGGAATCATCTTAACCTGAGCCCCTGGTTATATTATTGCTGGGGAATGAAAAGGTAAATTTTTAAATTGATACAGGAGCAACTTACTCAGTACTCAATACATGCAGAGTGTGAAAAGTGCATATTATATGGCTCTATGCAGATATTTACTATATGTATTATGTTGTATTGATTAGTAGTGCTGTGTTAACATTTTAACAGTATGGTAAATGTAGTTTTGTAGTTAAAATAGAAACTATGTATGTGGGATATTTTTTAAAAGAGAGGAATGAGGTACTCCCACTGAGATAGCAGCCACAGGACACCTAAATCTTTCAGAGAAAAAGAATTTACTGCTCCCTTATCAGAAGAAACTAACTTCTTCCTGCCTCGCTCAGCCCTAAAGACTCTGTCAGGATTAAGAGGAAAAGTTGACACTGACCAGACAGAATCCTTTGTTTGAATGGAATTTATGCATCATGTATGAAATGTATGAATATGCAGCAGGCTATTGTTTTTAAGGGTTAATCCTCTGTTAACGTGTGTCCTTTTTTGGGCTTATTTTGCCCAGAAAAAGGTACCCGGGACTGGCCGTAACTCTTTGTTTTTATTGTCTCGTATTGTCCTAATCCTAATTGTCCACATTTTTATTACTCTAATTTTATTACTATTTTTATAACCATTTTATTACTATTAAACTTTTAAAATTAAAAAAAAACCCAAGTGATTGGCATTTTTCACACAGAGTAAAACTTAGCTTGGAAAGTCTAAGTGTTGTGGGTGCCTGTTGGAGGTCAGTATTTTTCCTTTTTCCTTCTCTCCGGGGAATTTTGTCCCATTTGATGCTAAGAGACAATAATGACCGGTACTTAAGAGAGACAAAAGATGTAGCCAAGGGGGAGGGGGAGGAGTGCAGCTGGAGGCACTATCTTAGTTGGGGGGGGGGCTTTCTCTTGGGAAGGGCAGAGATACCGTGAGATTTTGGCTGGGGGGTGAGGGGCTGGGCTCGGCTTCTCACTTTTTTTTCTCTCCCTCTCTCTCTCTTTCACTCGGGATCGAAGGGGACCCAGGCTGCTGTTGCTGTAGGGAGAATTTGCCACACGGCAGAGTCCCATCTCCTACTGTCTTCTACTGTGAGTGAGGCTCTGCTCGTAGAAGCAGCCATTACACTGGGACCTTTTTAAACACCCTACCTCACTGGAAAGGACCTTCACCATTGTGAAAAACATGTTACACTCTCCCGTAAAAATTTTAAATTTTAATAAAGGACAATAGGAGAAAAAGACAATAAAGCAAAGATATTATGGCCAGGTGCATCTTGGCACTCAACCAAGAGCAGACGTTATTTTGGAAACACCCTTTATATACCATTTCTATTGCATCAGCCTGTTACATATTCATAAACAATTATGCATAGTATACTTTCCCCCAAATTAGTTTACATATTCCAAGAATTGTTTAGCATATCTCCTCCTCAGGTCTGCCTTTTTAGAGCATGGATATTCCTTGGTTGTGGTTTTAGTCCATTTTTATCATCGCCTTCAGTTTTGGGCTCTGGCCCACACTGTCTTCAGACAGTGAGTGCTGATAGTTGGCATGTCTGTAGCAGGGTGTCCTCATCATATGTTTATTGGATGTTATCCCATCCAAGCAGGCATTTTAACACAAGCACACTTATATCAGCTATTTCACTACCATGTCTAAGCTTAGTTATCAACAGAAATAAAAACTATATCTTTATAACAGTTATTTTAACACCATACATATAGAATCCATTTTAATATTTGCAAAAAGCCAATATTATAATATGTATCTGTAACAACCATCTACTCGGGTGCATCAGGGAAAAATCCAGGACCCCGAGCCCCCTCTCCCCTCCAAGGGAGCCTCTCTCAGCAGCGTTCAAGAACCTGGCTGCCACTGCCCAGCCCCACTGTTTTGGGTTGTTTTTCTGCCACTGCTCTGGGTTTTTCACTACACTGTAACCCAGCACCCCCTGCCTGCTGGGACACCCTGTGGCTCCTGATATAGCTGCAGTTTCTGCTACATCTTGTTTGCTACCCTGGGTGTGCCTGCCTCTGTCACAGCCTATGTCACAGCCTATGTCACAGTAGAGATGGCCACAATACACAGAGTATCACCATACAATATCAGAAGGCTTCAACCCATACAGAGTGTTATAAATAAGAGGCTTGACTAGGCCAATATTCAAGCAACAATCAAGGCCTCTGCCATTCCAGCTGCTGCTGAGATTCCCACTACATCCCATTTCACCATCTGGAGGGGCACCGAGATTAGCTGCCCCTGCGAGGTTGTAAAGGAAGCCCTTTTTATCCCTCCCACCGGTGTGCCTGCTGTTACCCACATGAAGAGGCATCTGAGCTCCCACCACAGCGCCCCCTGCAGCTGAGGGGGAATCATTGCACCTGCCTGCTGGCTGTGACCATAAGTACACCAAAGGGGAAGGTGCTTGACAGCCAAGTAAAGGCTATTACTGGGTGTCTTGGTTTGAAAGACAGGTGTCTGCTAAGGAAGGTGAGAACCTTCCTTGGAATGAAGAATATGACCCCCTTTCCTCCGAATTATTATAACATTGAAATTAGGGGCTTTCAGGCAAAGATTTGCGAAAAGGAATAACAGTTCTTTACTAGTATGCTGCGGTGTGTCCCAGCAGGCAGGGAGTGTGGGATTACAGTGTAATGAAAAACCCAGAGCTGTGGCAAAGAAGCAGCGGCACTGGGCAGGGGCAGCTTGGCTCCTGAACCGGGAGAGGCCCCCTCAGGGGGGAGTGCTTGATGTCCTGGGCTTTCCTCTGAGGCACCCAAGTAGATGGCAAGAGTCCTTTCCAGTGAGGTAGGGTGTTAATGCAAAATGAACTCAGCAGGAACATGACAAAATGAAGATGAGAGGACAGAAAAGGGACTATGAAAGATACTTTTAGTCTGAATAATATTTCAAGTAGCTTAGATTTTCAAAGCCATTTAAAAAGTTTTGTGCACTCAACTTGCTCCCAAATATGCCACTATTTTTTTTCTGATTTTTCTGCCTAATTAATTTTCTCTCCTCTTAAATAGCAACAGAAAATGAGAAAATCGATCACCGGAGGGAGAGACGATGAAAGCAAAGAGTTAACATATAATATCAAGTACAGAAAATATTCTGTAAGTTTTCAAATACGAGTGTTATAAATACATATTATAATACTGGCTTTTCACAAATATTAAAATGGATTCTATATGTATAATGTTAAAATGTTTGCTATAAAGATGTAGTTTTTATTTCTGCTATTAACTAAAGTTAGACATAGTAGTGAAATAGCTCATATAATTATGCTTGTGGTAATTGCACTGCCTGCTTGGCTGGTATAAACATCCAATAAATGTATGATGAAGACCCCTGCTACTATCAGCACCTACTGTCTGTATAAAGTATGGACCAAAGCCCAAACTGGAGGTGATAACAAGAATGAACCAAAACCACAGCCAAGAAATGCGCATGCTCTAAAAAGGCGGACCTGAGGAGGAGCCATGCTAAACAGTTCTTGGAACATGTAAACTAGTTTGGGGAAAAGTTTAAATATGCATAATTGTTTATGAATATGCAGTAGGCTGATGCAATAGAAAAGGTATGTAAAGGGTGTCTCCAAAATAGCAGGTGTGCTCTTGGCGGAATGCCAAGCACCCAGCCATTAAACTTTGCTTTATTTTTGAATCCCATTGTCCTTTATTAAACTTTTAAATTTTACCAGGAGAGTGAACCTTGTTTTTCACAAGAGTAACACAGCAACTTTCATTTTTCCTCCACTTAATCACATTTTGAAAATGTTTGAAAGAAGATGTCCAAAGTTCATGCCCAAGCTCCTCAAAGTTTTAAACACAGCATCTTACAGCTAGGAGAACACTGTTTATCTTTTTATTTGTAAACCAAAGTTTGAAATACCTTACATTACACTTTCATTTGTATAAAGAAACATAATTCAAGAACTGAAAGAACAATGTGCCACTAAAAGTTAAGGACTATATTTTTTTAATCTTTATTTTAGAAAAGGTTCTATAAGTATGATGAATTTAAGTTGTATTTTCAAGTCAACTATCTAAGCATTTAAATTATTTCAAATTAAATGCAAAATTGGAAATCCAGTCACAGATGAGGCTATAGAGTTCTGCTCAAGATTGAAGAAGCCTACCTATGGCAGACACAACTGAACACTCACAAGTTAACTCAGTCTGACCCAGCCATAAATCCTGCAGATCTGAGTGACACTGCTGATTAGGTCAGTTTGATCTACTTAATATAGACTCTCTCTTTCTAAGAAGAATATTAACTAAAGCTTCCAGTTAAGCAATAAAACCTTTCTAATTAGCAACAACAACAAAAAAAAATTACATGCTTGCTCTGTTTCAGGCACTTTTAAGATCATAGTTTATTTGCTGCAGGTAAAAAGCTAGTATACAGATTAAGGGATCTCCTAAATTTCAACTCTCAAGTTATATACCATCTAGTATTCTTACTCTGAATATTAACCAAAAAAAGTTTCTAGACACCTGTAAGCCCCACCATAAGTCTTCATTGCTATGCGGAAAAAAATACATAGATTGATGCATAATTTGTTCAATGCATATTTGCACTGTGAAACAAATGGGACCTAACAAGCAGTGGCAGAAAGACAATTCATTTTTTAAAAGACAAAGTCTTATATATATATATATATATATATATATATTTACAATAGTGTGCTAATCAGCATAATTTGATATAAAAAATAAATATAGCACAGCATCCCATTACAGAAATGTTAATAATCTGAGCTGCAGTCATTACTTGCTAACCATTTAAATGCAACACCTACTAGAACTAACTTTTTGTTTTTAAAGTGTAAAATAAATTGAGAGGTTTGAGACAAATAATTTGTGTACAAACAAACATAAAAACTGCAGTCAAGAATTGTGCTGGTCACAAGCCTCTTCCATAGAGAAGGGGAAAAGAAGACAAGGAAAAAAAAGTACAAATGATGATATGATGATGGAAAGTGGTCTCATTCTATACAGTAATTCTCAAAGACAATGCAGAGACTTAGAATACCTGGATGGCAAACTATAGACACTGGAAACAAACAGCTTTTGCATACATGCTCTTTATAGGAGGCCTTTTTTTCCATCAAATGGCTGATGGCAAATCAGCGGCACCAGGTGTAAAACTTGCAAAATACTAAGATGGGGCAGTTGTTAATTTACAATTTGAACTATATATACAATATAATGGAATGCATCCCATCCCAAAATGGGTTTATGAAAAAACTGGACCTTTCAACACTAGCCTTATGACTCAGATATAATTTTAATGTAAACATAAGTATGCAGGAGACTTTAATGAAAAGTAAAATTTATGGGTCATTTTACAGGAACTATTGAAAAAGCTGCTTAATGGCATTTTTGCTGTTATTTTTGTTAGATATAATTGAAACAACATCTGTATATAAAATGTCCTGACAGATACTTCAACATGAAGCTTTGGTGATTTTAAAAGGCCCTTCTTCAATCTGTTAGGAATTGTACTGCAGAAGCACTGATGAATGCACACATCTGTGTCAGCTGAGATTAGTGATCCAACTGCATGCGCATTTCCTTCTTGAGGTATTTTCCATGTTAAACCACTTCAATAACAGTAAGATGAAAAATACACTAAACGAAGTATTTCAGATAACTCAAAACTGAACAGGAATTAGAATGCCAATATGGCAGTAAAATTTTTTTCTGTTGTTTTTTAATGGGAAGGTCTCTTGTACCAGCAGAATCCTGTATACAGATGGAGAAGGAGGGAATTCACCACATCATTTCTATTAAACAAGAGTTGGTTCATCATGTGAGAAGGTACAAATTACAGAAAACATGAATAGTCAATAAAAGAGAAACAACGGGTTTACATGAGAGAAGAGAGAACACTTTGGTCTGAATGCAGTTATTTTGTGAAAGCTGCTACAACAGCCCATAGAACCTCATTCATGTTGGCTTTCATACATTCAACCTCAGGGTCTAAATCTAGAAGCTGCCGCACTCTCTTTGTGGCTAAATCATACTGCTCATCCAGAAGGGGGGCAAAAGCGTTCTCCAGAACATCTGAGGCATGGGCTAAATAAACAAGTGCTAGCAAGCGCTTCTCCATGCGGTGGGGGTCGTTCACCCATTTGTCAAGAACTGCTTCTTGAACCTTCTTAATGAGGCGCTGCTTGATATTGTTGTTGGTGAGAGGGTGTGTAGTCATGTCAAAAAGAAGGAAGTTTTGTTTTTCTGTGGTCAGTACACCTTTCTCCACTAGATTTTTCGCTAACCGTTCACGGACATTTCGCAATTGATAATGCAACTTCAATGGGTTCCACGTTTCACCTAAAAAAAAAACCAAGAAAAAAGCCAAGAGTCAGGCAAAATTTAAACTGCATTATTACAGTTATTCTTTTCCCCGCCTGCTGCAGAATGAGCTGTCAAGTTAATATAGCTTAATTACACTAAGATATTGTACCCATGTCAGTATTGAAAGTTTGGACAAAAACTACTAAGCCATGTGTCCTGGGTTGTAAGATATGTGTGTATTCTATTTCCCATCTGTTAGAGGTGGGGCAGTTATCTTAATAACTGTTAATTGGGAAGCGTTCTTTATCTCTTCCACAACCAGTCCTCCCTCTGGGGAGATACAGTCTGTTAATGGGCCATTGAGTCTCACTGCATGACTGATAAAAATTACATAATCCCATTGTGAGAAGCTCCGCCCAGAGGGAGGAGCCAAGCATTCCTACCTGGATAGAATCAGAGATTTGGAAGACCACAAGCAGCAGTTTCCCACTGGATTCCCAGAGGAGCAGCTGTCTTCTCCACCAGATTCCCAGAGGAAGACCAGGCCCATCTACACCACCTCTGGACCTTCAGAGGAAAACTACACCCTTCTACAGGATCACTGCTTCAACAGAACCACATCTGTCACTCCAGGAGGACTGCAGCCACCATTCAATCGGACTGCTACCAACACCCTGACTAACAGGGTGTCAGGTCATATTCTGACTCTGTCAGTAGGTTTGGGTTTTTTTTTGTTTGTAATATTGCATTTTTATTTTTAATTTTCATAGTAAAGAAGTGTTATTCCTATTCTCATATCTTTGCCTGAGAGCCCCTTAATTAAAAAACTAATAATTCTGAGGGAGGAGGTTTACATTTTCCATTTCAAGGAAGGTTCCTGCCTTCCTTAGCAGACACCTGTCTTTTCAAACCAAGACACCATGTCTTGATTAGGGATATGATAAATAACCACTCTTGTACTGAAGGGAAAGAAAAAAACCCATAAATCCCCAAAACAAACCACCAAACAAAGCACCACACACAGCTATGAAGAAAGAGTTTAAAAAAAGAGCATCTCCTCCAATCTTGTCCATTAGTCTGCTTCCAGTCTTTTATCAAATCAGAAGCTGGAAGAAGCATCATTGCCATTCTTTCTGCCACAGGGATAAGCAACACTTGCACTATATGTCCTACTCCTCTATTTGTCTTCTCCACCAGATTCCCAGAGGAAGACCAGGCCCATCTACACCACCTCTGGACCTTCAGAGGAAAACTACACCCTTCTACAGGATCACTGCTTCAACAGAACCACATCTGTCACTCCAGGAGGACTGCAGCCACCATTCAATCGGACTGCTACCAACACCCTGACTAACAGGGTGTCAGGTCATATTCTGACTCTGTCAGTAGGTTTGGGTTTTTTTTTGTTTGTAATATTGCATTTTTATTTTTAATTTTCATAGTAAAGAAGTGTTATTCCTATTCTCATATCTTTGCCTGAGAGCCCCTTAATTAAAAAACTAATAATTCTGAGGGAGGAGGTTTACATTTTCCATTTCAAGGAAGGTTCCTGCCTTCCTTAGCAGACACCTGTCTTTTCAAACCAAGACACCATGTCTTGATTAGGGATATGATAAATAACCACTCTTGTACTGAAGGGAAAGAAAAAAACCCATAAATCCCCAAAACAAACCACCAAACAAAGCACCACACACAGCTATGAAGAAAGAGTTTAAAAAAAGAGCATCTCCTCCAATCTTGTCCATTAGTCTGCTTCCAGTCTTTTATCAAATCAGAAGCTGGAAGAAGCATCATTGCCATTCTTTCTGCCACAGGGATAAGCAACACTTGCACTATATGTCCTACTCCTCTATTTCTTAATGTTTACATGCTTTTCTCCCTTTCTGCCCCCACTGGATGAAACAGTAACATGCACTGTGTGAGTGTAGGTGTGTGCATTACACACAGGCACATGTTGGACACAGGCTTTGATGGTTCAATAAAAATTTTCTCTATTTTTTTTTTTTTTTTTGTAAAGGCAGGAGAACTGGGTACTTCAATGTGTGTGCTTAGAGGAGGGAATTTTAAAAGCACAAAATCAGCATCAACAACTACTGAGAAAGCTAAGGTTGCCAGATGAAAAATTGTTTGCACCTGGTGGGTTAATACAATGCTTATTCTTCAAAACCCACTGGCCTATGGAACTGCACAATGTTTATTCTGTAGGAAGAAAAACTGGAAAGCAACCAACCCAATTGTGCCAACTTTTGCCAGTTCACCAGGTGGTCAAGTATGATTTTGGGGTCGCTGACCACCAGAGACCACCAAAGAGACTCCCAGGACAGAAGAATGTATGCGTAATGGGGAGGGAAAATATGTTAATGATTTCAGGGAAATGGTTATCATATGTGTGTTTATTCCAGGAAAATCAATGAATATGTATGTAAAATATAGTATATAAACAGGAGCTTTTTCTGTACTCAGCATGCACAATTTTCAGAGGAGATATTCCTTTGTGCATCCAACCTAATAAAGAATGCCTGCTTCTTAATGCTACATTGGTTTTAAGGAGGTTTTTTTAAACCGATTTTTGGTAAGAGTTTTGGCGACTCCAGATAGGACCTACTCTTGGATTTCAACTGATCCGAGGGATTGCAGGACCTCCAGCTGGCACTGAAAGATTGTTGGGGAGAACATGCAATCCCTGGACCAAAGGAAATCAGAGCAAGACCCCTGGTAAGAAAAAGGCATTCTTTACTTTAAAGGTGTTAACCTGCACATAAGGTGCAGCAAAAGCTTCACAGGGTTAAGTTTAAAGGTACCTAAGGTGGGAACAGGCAAGGTTCCTTCTAGGAGCTGCTAAATAATAATTGGTTTGGAATACCACATGGTTTAAATGAGGAATGGATCATCGAGTGAAGAGGGGGCATTCTGGAAAAATCCCCCCTGGGATGCATCTTAAAACACTGGGGAAAATTGTGGGAGGACCTGTCTTGGTTTGAAAGACAGGTGTCTGCCAAGGAAGGCAGGACCCTCCCTTGGAATGGAAAATATGACCCCCTTCACTCCAAATTATTATAATTTTGAAATGAAGGGGCTTTCAGGCAAATATATGAGAAAAGAAAGAACATTTCTTCACTATTCTTTACTAGTATGTATAAGAAGGCAAGCAAAAACAATGGCAGCAACAACAAACAAAACCAGAAACCCATTAACAGCCTTCTCTTGGCTGCCAAGCGCCTTCCCCTCTAGTGTAGTTATGGTCACAGACGGCAGAGGCACTGGTGGCTCCCCAGCCGGGCGGGGGGGTGTGGTTGTGTTTGAGGGTCCCAGGACGAGGGAAGAGATGAGAATCTTGACTCCATGTTTCAGAAGGCTGATTTATTATTTTATGATATTGTATTATAGTAAAATGCTATGTTAAAACTATACTAAAAGGAATAGAGAGAAAGGCTCCATCAGAAGGCTGGAAAGGAAAGGAATGGAATGATAATAAAATCTTGTGACTGCTCACAGCCTCGACACAGGTGGCTGTCATTGGTCATGAAGTAAAAACAATTTCACATGCTGGGTAAACAATTCTCCGAATCACATTCCAAAGCAGCAAAACATGGAGAAGCTGAAGCTTCCCAGCTTCTCAGGAGAAAAGATCCTGGCAAAAGGATTTTTCATAAAATATGTCTGTGACAGGGGGATGCAATAATTCTCCCACGGCTGCAGGGGGGGGCTGTGGCACGAGTTTGGCCGTTTCTCTCACGTGGACAATGGTGGGCGTGCCAGCAGAAAGGATGGGAAAGGGGCTTCCTTTACAAACACACAGGGACAGCCGATCCTGGTGCCCTCTCTGGATGGCAAAAGGAGATGTAGCAGGAAACCTCGGAAGCAGCAAGCTGGAATGGCCAGGATGAGAAAAATCCCGGAGTGGTAGATGAGATGTATCAGAAACTCCGCAGCTGTAGCTGGAACCATGGAGTGTCCCAGCAGGCAGGGGGTGAAAGGCTACAGTGTAGCAAAAACCCCGGAGCAGTGGCAGAGAAACGGCAGGGGCTGGGCAGTGGCAGCCTGGCTCCTGAACACGACAGGAAGAGGCTCCTCAGGATTTCTCAGTGGAGCTGGCTGGTCCCTGGGTCTGGGCTGAGTGGAGGGGGGCAGCCCCCAGCAGGAAACAAGGGTGTTCTTGGGTGCTGGCACGGCATGCACTGGTTCTGGGTTTCCCAACAGCAGAGCAGCAGAGAAGTAAGCCGGCAAGCCTAGTCACAGTGCCGAAGCAAAAGAAACAAAAAGAAACAGGCAAAACCCACAGAAGCAGCAGTATCCCAGGTCAGAGATACCAGCCGCATGGCCAGTCGAACAGCCTGCCTGGAAAGAAGGGGGCTGCCCCTCGCCCCGCCCTCATCTCTCTCCTGAAACCCCGGCCTGGCTCCCAACTCATCTCGATACTCCCAGAGCCAGGGAAGATGGGCAGGGAGGGGAGAGGGAGCAGCAGCCACCCCGGAAACAAGAAAAAATAGAACAAAACCCCCCAAAATTATATGGGATAACAAACCATACCTAAGACAGGACCCCTCACTCAGAAACAATTGGTTGAGTATTGTAATAGTTGGTAGCTGAAGTATACTTTGACATTTTGTATTGTAATAATTGGTGGCTGAAGTACACTGGCAATTTGTAAAGAAGGGGGACATTGGAAAAGGTCAGGGGAAATCAGACAGGAAACCAAAACCTGGCTCTTCAAACCATCCAGCTCATGACCTTAAGCAAAGATGAAGAATTTCCCTGAAGGGGATCAAGGGAATAATCCTCAGCTGAGCCTCTAGTTACATTATTGCTGGGGAATGAAAAGGTAAATTTTTAAATTGATATAGGAGCAGCTTATTCGGTACTGAATACATGCAGAGGAAAATTTAGCTTGGAACTGGTACGTGTTGTGGGTGTGACACAGAAGAAAGAGAACAAGCCTTTTATACAACCATTGCTATTTAAATTAAGAAAATGGTGGAGGACGCACCAATTCTTGTATAAGCCTGAATGTTCAATCCCCTTGTTGGGGAGAGATTTATTGGGAAAATTGAATGCTCAAATAACTTTCCAGGATGGGGAAATACAAATTCAAATACTCAAATCAAAAGCCGTTGAGGCAAAGATTTTTATGTTACAGGAATTAAACGAGGTAGAAGAAATCCCAGCAGAGGTAGAGAATGCTGTAACTCCACTGGCATGGGCAACTGAGATGCCTGGATGATCAAATGTGGCCAAATCAGTGAGGATTACTCTCAAACCTGAAGCCAGACCGGTAATGCAAAAACAATATCCTATTAAGTAGGAGGCAAGGAAAAAGTTGGAGAAGCGTATAGAAAAATTTTTAGAATATGGGTTATGGAAAAAGTGTGAATCAGAATATAATACATCAATATTACAAGTTAAAAAGCAAAATGGGGAATATTGATTTGGTAAGGGCCATTAATAGAATAGTACCTGATATTCATCCAGTAGCAGTTAATCTGTACACACTCTTGACAGCACTGAAAGGGGAATACAAATGGTTCACAGTGCTCAATTTTAAGGATGCCTTTTTCTATAGCACCTCTTGACCCAAATAGAAATTGTTTGCTTTTGAGTGGGAGAATCCAAACACTGGATGGAAGATGCAACTAACATGGACTGTGCTACTCCAGGGCTTCAAAAGAGCCCCACTATATTTGGCAATCAGTTGGCAAAAGAAATTGGAAAGGTGGAAAATCTAGACAGAACTTTACTACAATGTGTAGATGATATTCTGCCAGCAACCAAGACTGAAAGGAAGTGCCTCGATGCTACTGTTAAATTTATTGGGATAATCTGGATAGAGGGTGTCAAAGCAAATGGCAAAAATAGGCAAAGAAGCAGTAATATATCTTGGTTTTGAGACCTTGCAGGGATAAAGAAGTTTGGGAAGCAGCTGAAAAGAAGCCATTTGCCACACTCTGGAGCCAAGGACTATAAGAGTTCTACAAGCCTTCTTAGGTGTGGCCAGATGGTGTCAGTTATGGATAGCCAGTTATGGGGTACTGGTGAAACCCTTGTATGATCCTGCACTGAAAAATACTTGGTATGGACTCCTGATAGTCAGAGGGCATTTAAAGCCCTAAAAAGAGCCTAAATAGCAACCCCTGCACTGGGACTCCCAGACTGAACCAAACCATTTGAGTTATTTGTGTATGAAAGGATGCACCTGGCACTAGGGGTACTGGCACAGCATTTGAGGTCATGGAAGCAGCCTGTGAGGTACTTTTCCCAACAACTGAAAAACGCGAGTAAAGGATATCCCGGATACTTGAGAGCAGTGGTAGCTGCAGTGCTTTGAATCCAGGAAGCACAAAAGCTGAAATGAGCCCCACATTGTAACAACTGGTTTGGAACAAAAAGGAAGACATTGGATATTGCCAGTGGGATGCTGAAATACTAAGTTGCCCTATTGGAGCAATACAATGTTGAGCTTAAGGTAACCACTACTTTAAACCCAGCCAAGTTTCTCCAGGCTTCAGAAGAAGCCCAGAGACCTTTGTGCCATGACTGCCTGATAATCATTGAACAAGTGTGTTCTGGCAGACCATATCTCAAGAGTGATCCCATCCATGACCTGGAACTGGACCTGTACACTGGTGGGAGTAGCATGGTACAAAATGGAAGATGGGCAGCTGGGTATGCAGTGGGAATCTCGACCCAGGTAACAGAAGCCCAGGCTTTACCTTTTAACACATCCACACAAAAAGCAGAATTAATGACCTTACACTGAGTGCTAGAAATCACAGAAGGAAAAAGGATAAACATATGAACCAATTTAAAATATTTTTTTTGAATAATACAGGCACATGGAGCCATATGGAAAGAAAGGGGATTGTTATCAGCACAGAGGTCTCCTACGATGTTGCAGTGTGATGTCATGATTTGCCTCAGTTTCCCCTGGGTTTTCCCTGAAATCTCCTTCCCCAGGTGGGTTGTCAATCACCCCTCATTTCCCCACCCTTGACCCCTGCTGGGCACTGTCTATCAACCCAGAAATTCCAAGGAGAGCGTCCAGCAATTGGCAGGTTCAAAGGATGCTCTCCACCCCCTGGGGGGCCATTGGCCCACCCAGGTGTCCCTCTCACCTGAGACCCCCCTGGGGAGAAAACACCACAAGTGCCGCTATTTGGTCAGCAGCCGAGGCCAGACAGACCAAGGCAGTCCCGTCTGTAATATTGGTACACGCCAATACTACTGAGTACAAAGAAGAAATTAGTCAACTACTACAGGGTGTGCAGAAGCCAAAAGAAGTGGTACTGATGCCCTTGTAAAGCCCATCAGTTTGGAGACTCCCTATTTAATACAGGGAATTGGTTAGCTAACAAAACAGCTAAAGAGGTTACTGAACAAGGTATCTTTGCACTAATACCTAGCAAAAAGTCGAATGTCCTGGAACAAAAACCAAATTATAGTACTCAGGACAAGCAGTTAGCCCCATCATTAGAAGCTACAGAAAATCCCAGCAGATGATTGGTAACCTCATGTGGGCAGGTAATTGTACTTCCACAATTAATGTATAAGATAACAGAACTGAAACATCAGGAAACACATTAGGAAATAAAGAATATGATAACTAGCTTACGAAGGAATATAATAAGCACAAAAATGACAGAAATTAATAGATCCGTTACTGAAAAATATGGGATTTGTTTGCAAAATAATCCCAAGAAAGGAAGAAGGTTGCCTCCGGGGCTAGTAAAACAGGGGAATTCACCAGGTGATTATTGGCAAATTGATTTTGCAGAACTGCCCAGGCAGAATGGGGACTGGTACATTTTGGTATTGGTAGATACTTTTTCTGGATGGCCAAAAGCTTTCCCATGTTGCACCAGCAAAGCAAGGGAAGTCGCAAAAGGTTTGCTGAAATTAATATTTAATACCACTGGGACTAACTCTTTTAAGTCTTAAAAGGCACATTGTTATCAACAGATCATTAGGACTAGACTTGCATGTACATCCTTTCCAACCAGGAGATAAGGTGTGCATCAGAACCTGGAATTTTTGACCAATCCAGGAGAAGTAGAAGGGACCATATCAAGTCCTCTTGGTAACCTACTGTGGTGGGGCATTCTCCCTCCCCCTCCTCCTTTCCAGGCTTCAGTGTGATCTGAGAAATGCTTGTTAAGCTTTGGCCTTGAAAACAGCACCTGGGCTCAACTCTTTCTGAGCTTATCAGAAATACTGTCTGCTCCCAGGAATTGCTAACAAGCTCCTGTTTTCCTTATGACTAGCCTTGGAAAATATTCTTTTTGCCTGAATGGCATAACATTCTGTCTTGGGATGGTTTCCTATTCCCTGACCATCTGCTCTATGCCCTGAAATTGTTGCTATAGCTTTAAGGTGGGTCCGGGGGAGGGGGGAGCCTTGGGGCTCTTAGGCTCTGATGCCACTGAGACTACATGGAATAAATGAAGTGCCCTCATCACACAGTGTGCCTGTATTGGAAACCCAAACTGCCCCGAAATTTTGGAAATAATTACAAATTGGCCTGAAGGTGAAAACTTTGGTCTGACTGACCAAGAGGAGCAGGAACAGGTGACACAGGCTGAGGAAGCACCACTGTACAACCAACTGCTACAAGAAGAAACACACTACGCTCTTTTCACTGATGGTTCCTGTCACATCGTAGCAATGAACCAAAGGTGGAAAGCAGCTGTATGGAGCCCCACATGGCAGGTTGCAGAAGCTACTGAAGGAGAAGGTGGATTGAGCCAACTTGCTGAACTCAAAGCTGTCCAGTTGTCCTTGGACATTGCAGAAACTACCTCTACACTAACTCATGGGTGGTAACCAATGCTCTGTGGGGGTGGCTGGGAAGCTGGAAAAAGGCCAATTGGCAGCGTAGAGGAAAACCAATCTGAGCTGCTGAAGAGTGGAAAAACATCACTGCCTGGGTAGATAAGCTACCTGTGAAGGTCTGTCATGTGGATGCCCACGTCCCCAAGAGTCAGGCTAATGAGGAGCACCAAAACAATGAGCAGGTAGATCAGGCTGAAAAAATAGGTGTCACAGATAGGTTTGGATTGGCAACACAAGGGAGAGTTATTCCTAGCTCGATGGGCCCATGATGCCTCAGGCCATCAGAGCAGAGAAGCCACCAATAAGTGGGCACGAGACCAAGGGGCGGATTTGACCATGGACAGTATCTCCTAGGTTATCCATGATTGTGAGATGTGCGCTGCAGTCAAGTAGGCCAAGCAGGTGAAACCCCTGTGGTATGAGGGAAGGTGGTCCAAATATAAGTATGGGGAGGCCTGGCAGATTGACTACACCACACTGTCCCAAACCTGCCAAGGCAAGTGTTACATGCTCACAACAGTAGAAGCCACCACTGGATGGTTGGAGACCTACTCTGTGCCTCATGCTACTTCCCAGAACACCATCTTGGGCCTTAAAAAGCAGGTCCTTTGGAGGCATGGAACCCATGAGAGAATTGAGTCAGACAAGGGGACTCATTTCAAGAACAGCCTTATCAACACCTGGGCTAGGGAACATGGCATTGAGTGGGTGTACCATATTCCTTATCATGCACCAGATGCTGGGAAAGTTGAGTGGTGCAACTGACTACTAAAAAACACCTTGAAGGCACTGGGTTGGGGGACTTTCAAAAACTGGGAGATGCATTTAGCCTGGTTGGCTCCACTAACTGAGCAGGCCCTGCCCAATCCAAACCCCTACATACAGCAGATGGAGACAAGGTTCCGGTGGTACATGTCAGAGGTTTGTTAGGGAACAATGTTTGGATTAATTCTGCCTCGAGTAAAGACAAACCCATCTGTGGGGTTTTCTTTGCTCAGGGACCTGGTTGCACTTGGTGGGTAATGCAGAGGGATGGGGAAACACATTGTGTACCTCAGGGGGATTTGATTTTGGGTGAGAACAGTTTGTAATGTTGGAATGCCTATGTACCACTGCTTGCTGAATGTCACTGCCACTATTTGTAAATAGTTATATGGATATATCTATAGATGTGTGTGTTTAGAGGTGAAGTGTATTAATTTGGGCATTAAGCAGACGATATGGAATAAGGGGTGGAATGTCTTGGGGTGGTCTGCTCTATGCTCAGAAACGGTTGCTATAGCTTTAAGGTGGGTCCAGGGGAGGGGGAAGCCTTGGGGCTCTTAGGTGGGCTTTTTTCAAAGCCTCACTCTCCGGTGTCTGTGGTGCCATGTGGCACTAGCTTAGGCAAGAATATTTTTTCCCTTTCCCTGGCCTTGGAGACTGCAATGGCAATCCTTCAGCAGTTTTTTTTTTCCTTGAACTGTTCAGTTTGGTTTTGATCTGAGATCAGAGAGAACAATCGACAGGAGATGAATCAGCTGGGGACTGGTGGGACAGTGAAGGGCTGCTCTGGCCAGGCCCCACACCTCGGAACAGCTGAACCAACAAGAGAAAGGACACCAAATCCACCAGCTTCATCTGCTGTGAGGGAGTCATCATGACTTGGCATTTCCTAGCTCAGGCATTCTGACCTCCAAGGAGGCCTTGCAGGCCCTGTGCCTGCTACAGGCACCCACACCAGAGATTCACCAGGTTCTCATCTGTTTGGACTGAACTGCTGTGTGAACCCTTTGGGTTTTTTTCCTTCCCTGAGACTGGAGCTGGTGCCATTTTTTTTCTCCCCACCATGTGGCCAGCCATTGTGGGGTTTTTTCTTTCCCTGGCATTTTGGGTTTTTTTTGTTCTGGTGTGTGTGGGGGTAAGTTCTGAAAATTCAATATCTAGCATTTATTCATCTTTTTTTCCTCTGCTGTGTGGGGACTCTGTCAATAAACAGTTGGTTTTTCCACTTTCATCCACTTTTTTTTTTTTTTAATTGGTGGAAAGGGATTGTTGGAACCCTTTTCTTTATAGGAAACACTCATTTCCAGAGTGTTTTTCTCCTAAATTTGTCTTTAAACCAAGACACATTGCTGTTCTCACACTTTCAAAGAAAGCAACAACTCAAACTATGGCCAGGATAAAACATTGTTACAACTAAAGCCCACTCTCTTGCAACCCTAGAAACAGTGGTCCGAAAGGAGACCCTTTGAGCTCTCCTGGAATGCAGCAGGCTCTGACCAGCAACGTCCCTCTGAGTGGGACATCTCTCAGAGCCAGCAAACCCTCAGGTTTTCTATACTTGGAGGACCACCGAAACAAAACATATCCTGGGCCAATATCCTCACTTTTCAAGGCCAGATCCTTCACCCATCAGGAGATGCAAAAGGATCCGAAGTGAGTATTCACTGACCTCTGAGGGGAATTTTTCACAGGTACCTTCCTTGCACTGACTGTTTCTGCCTGGGTGCACGCCCCTGCACATATGCTATAGCAAAGCTGAGAAATACTGCTTTCTTAGATGTTTAAGTACCTCAGATATCCAAGTAAGTTAGGCCTGTCTGTAAGGTTTAGTTATAAACTTACTTAAATGCTGCTAAGTATTGTTGCTAAGTTGTTAAACAACTTATAAGTTAAGTATTGCTAAGTGTTCTTCTGCTGAGTTGCTATGTATAACTTTGAAGTTATAAGTTAGGTTAACTGCTGTTAAGCGTTATTCCTCTGTTAGATTGTTATGGTTAAGCTATAAATTAAGTTATAGGTTAAGTTAGGTATAAGTTAAGTGTTTTTCCTATGTTAAATTGTTAGGCTTAAGGTGTAAGTTAAGTTAAAGTACTGCTAAGTTTGACTGTTGTTAAACTTTTGGGCCATGTTCCTTTTTATCCTTGCCTCTACTCTTTTGACACACATAGCCCCCCACACCCACACATCCACACACAGCCCCCTAGATAGTTCATTTCTGGTTTGATTGCCTAGATTTTGTTTGGTTTTGTTGTTGCTTGTTTTCCTTTGTTGTGCCTTAGCTGTCTTATAAGTAATAGACTCAATCTTGCCAATGAACTTGTCATGCTTTGTTGATTAATATTAAATCTGACTTTTGCTCATACCCTTGCCAGCGATTTTTTAAGCAATTACAAACTCTCATCCATAACACCTACACTGCACTCAAGGTAGAAGGATTCAAGCACTGGGTTCATCACACATGGGTAAAGCAATCACATATTGTGAACTAGTGGATAATCTTTATGCATGAAAATATGAAGGAAACAAGATTAACTAACACTGGGAAGTTTTTTATTTTATTTCTCATGGGGGGAATTTGTATTACTTGGTTTTCGCTTAAGAGTTTTGTAACAGGTTGATTACCAATACCAACCTCTGCAGAAAATCCAGTTCTGTGGGGTGTCTTAGTCAGCAAGCTGACAAAAATATGGGAACACGTGGGAAGGAAATAGTACCCATGCCAATTGGGCAGGGATAGAAGGAGAATAAAATGGACACATAAGAATGATACTCTTGAGAATTGCAATATCTCAAATTCAGATCTGAGAATAATTTTAGGAACTATTTATTGGCTGACAGATTGCACTAATACACCTTGGGGATGTCAAATACCAGAAGTATGGAATAGACCTCAAACAGGACAATGGGAATATATCCAGCCAGTTCAGTGGTGTCTAGACTGGGAAGCGAGTCCAGGCCTCCCTGAGGACCCCTTACAGGTAGGTATAAAATATCCTGATTTAATAAGATCAAGGCAAAAGGATCCAAGGACAAAGGAAAAGTGGAATTGCACTCAAATATACATTTGTACTAGTAGGAATCCTGAGGTACAGCAGCTCATGACTGTAGCCCAGGCTCAAAGGTTGGGATGTGTTTGTAGAAATTATTCTACCTTTCTTAATGACACCTGGTCTCACCTAACAAACAATGAGACTTGGAGAGATATAGACTGTCAGCAGGACACAGTAAAATCATTAGGACAAGCAGTATGGATAGGAAGTAATGGAATTTGGACCACACATTTGCCCTTGGGAGAATCAAGAGTGCAATGGACACTGAGAGTATTATGTCCCTTGTGGAAAGAGTCACCCTTGAGAACCTGACTATGGAGGAAAGTTAAATGTGACAAAACTTGGAAACATCCCAGTATGGGATCTATAGTGGGATGGATTTTAGAATCCATCTTTACTCCCCAAATATCTACCTTTAGGAACAGACTAGTCATTCAAATTTTGACTCTACAAATGGAAACTTTAGTGAATGTAACTAAATTGGGGTTGTAGCAGGATGTTCCCCTACCACAGGAGGGTTTATCTGTTCTGCCTATCAGCTGGTGGGATAGCTCAGGGCATCTCCCCCCTCGCATGAATTTGCTAATTGGTGAGATAATGCAATCAGGACATCTGTCCAATAGTGAGTTATTTCTGGTGCCATGAAGGTGGCATTCCTAGTTGGCAATATCTTGCCATGAGAGTGAGATTGAAGGAAGATAAGCTTGAATTTCTGACTGACAGACACTTCACTTTACAAACTATAAAAGCTACACAAAACTTTCACAAAGCAGACATCTTCTGCACATTCCCTGGAAAAGTGTGGGGCTTTTCCCCGAAGTTGGGATGCCTATGTCGAGGTTACTTTTCCGGAGGTTGAATGAAAGGACTCTATGTGTACCCCATCATCAATTGGTGGTAAGTTACATTGACTCCTAATCTTTACTATTTCTTTGTTAGCTGTACCCTTATGTTGTGCACTATTTTATGTAATCTACTAGTAGTTCTTTGTTTTTAACCTGTGTGATAAGTAACTCTGTTTAAGGCCTTTTGTCTGTTAATCTTCTGTCTATTCAATAAATAACTAATTTTTTAATACACCTGATCAGCCATTCTTGAGAACTTGTAAGCCAGAGTGATTTAGGTGCAGGTCACCTGAGTAAAGCTGCTGCCAAAAATCTGAACTGAAGGCAGGGCTGGTCTAAAGGCTCTCACTTGAGCTATAACAAGGGTTTACTGAAATAAAGGAACAATTGCAAGACTGGCTTTAGACCTATTGCTGTTTAATGAACATGGAATATGTGGTTATGTGAATTTTAACAATACTTCTTGTGTGTACATTCTAAATGTGACTGCTAAATTGGATGATCAGATAGAGAGGATAAAATTGGTTGCTGCATCTTGCAGAGAATTAAGGGCAGGATTAGAAAGTAAATGGTTGAATAAAATATTTAAATGTCACAGACATATTTTATGAAAAATCCTTTTGCCAGGATCTTTTCTCCTGAGAAGCTGGGAAGCTTCAGCTTCTCCATGTTTTGCTGCTTTGGAATGTGATTCGGAGAATTGTTTACCCAGCATGTGAAATTGTTTTTACTATCATTCCTTTCCTTTCCTTTCTAGCCTTCTGATGGAGCCTTTCTCTCTATTCCTTTTAGTATAGTTTTAGTATAGCATTTTACTATAATATAATATAATAAAATAATAAATCAGCCTTCTGAAACATGGAGTCAAGATTCTCATCTCTTCCCTCATCCTGGGACCCTTGAACACAACCATATTTAAACACTCGGATTTTCTCTGACTGGTTGGTTAACCTCATGCTTGCAAAGTATAATTGTGATCACAGTAATAATTGTGATTACGATACTTGCTTTAAGCTGCATAAAACCTGATTGCTAATGCAATGCGAGGAACTTATATGACATTAGTAAAAAAACAAAGTGAGGCTTATGAAGGCTTGAAGGGAAGATTAGCTTCATTAGCTTCACAAGCTTCAAAGGAGGGAAATGTTGCGAGATGAAAAATTGTTTGCACCTGGTGGGCTAATACCATGCTTATTCTTAAAAACCCACTGGCCTATTGTGACAGGACCTTTCACCCCTGATACAGCAAAAGCTTATTTGTTTTCCCCCCATGGCTCAGTGAAGTCAGAATAGCTTGCCTTGTGGTGAATTATCTCAACTGAAAAACATCGTTAGCCAGCAATAAACATCCTGCCCTGAATTCAGGGGAAAGGATAAGCAAAGATTCGTGACTGACAGACACAGCGCTTATACAAACTATAAAAGACCACTATAACTTTCATAAAATCAGAAATCTCTTACACACTCTGAGTGTGTGGGGAGTTCTCCTCAAAGTCGAGATGTCAGCCTCAAGTTACTCTTCTGCAAGTTGAGTGAAAGGAGACTTCTGTATGCCACTATAATTCGTTGGTAAGTTACATTGGCTCCTAATCTATACTGTTTCTTTGCTAGCTGTAACATAGGTACCTTTATTATCGTGCACTGTCTTATGAACCTACAAGTAGTGTTTGTTTTATCCTGTGTAGTAAGTAGTCTGGTTAAAGTTTTATGTTTGTTAATCTTGTGTCTATTCAATAAATAACCCATTTTGTAATAGACCTAATTGGCCATTTTTAAGAACTTGCAAACGAGAGACATTTGGGGTGCAGGCTGCCTCAAACAGAGCTACTGCCAGAAATCTGAGACAAAGGCAGGACTTGTCTAAGCTCTCCCATCTCCATTCATAACACCTATGGAGCTCCACAGTACTTATTCTGTAGGAAGAAGAACTGGAAAGCAACTGATGCCTAAAGATTTTTAGCTTTCTAATATATTTTTTCATGTATTTTTAGCTTTGTAGACTGCTAATACATGGTTGAAGCTTCTAACATTTTTCCTACCCTTTTCCCATACATTTTAGAACAATAAGCTAACCTTCTAACACAATCCTGAAATACTGTTTAGTCTTATTTTCAAGAAGAGAACCTACAACAAGGACATTTTCTTTTCCAACCAGAATCTGAGAAGACACAGCAAGAAATGGGGCAAAGAAGGCCCTGGACCAATTCCAATGGGGCAGTACCTGGGGGAAAATTACCTAACCAAATGCTCTTCTAATTGGACAATATTTGATAGGTATACCAATCAACTAACCTTATAAAAATTGTAGAAATACTGTATCACACATGCATATCACCATATTGTGCACCTTGAAGGCTTTTGATTAAATATTTGTTTTATGTTATAATTTTAACACTGTTTGGAAAAGAGCTGTGTTTTATTTCAGGCAACAGTTTTGGCACCACCAGACAAGACCTTTGGGACCCTATGGAACATCTCTGAATCAAGTTACATTCTGCTGGAAGCTCTTCTGCAGCACCTTTTAGGAGTTTCCTGTGGCAATCTGCGAGGCTCTGTGAGTCCCGATCCCACACAGAAGCAGAAGGTAATATAAAAACAATTCATTTTTGGTAATTGTGCTAGCAATTTTTGTTTTTTCCAGAAATAGGCAGGTTTTGGGGACTGGAATATGACCTTTTTGTGGAATCCTTTTGGTTGTGGTCTTAGGAGGTCATTTGTTTGTTCAGTCTTTGACGGTTCACCCCAGCACAGGGAGGGGCCCTGGAGGTCTCACTTGAGGCTCCTAGAGGCTTTTCTCCTCTTTTCGTTTTTGCCCAGGGAACCACAGGTTAACCCCAGCTTGGCTCAGCTTGTGGAAAAGGAGGGAGGGAGTTGGGGTGCTGAACCATGCTTGGTTCTGAGACAAGAGTTTTATAGTGCAGCAAGAAATACCCAGCTCTAGTGGTGGTGCCCAGCACCAGCTACCAGCATCACAACCTCGGGTATGCCGGTTCTACTCCTGACTCAGGGAAGTGGGGTTTTTTCCTCTCTTTTTTTCCTTCGCCCTCTCCAGTCAGAGTTTAACCTGGTTTGGCTCGCTTTTTCATAATCCGCGCTGCACAGTTTTAGTCTCCTTGTTGCGTGTAGGCAGACATTCCTCCCCACAGTGGCTCAGGTGAGCTGCAGTGAGCCACATAGCAGCCGCCATCTTGATTTTGTGGAAAGGGGTGTGGGGGAGGAGTACGCTCTGGACCAGTGCTTCCTAGACTGCAGTAGCCTGCTCATGCTGATCTAAGTGGATGGTGCACAGAATTAGGAATTTGACTTGACACTTCAAGTCAGTGGGTTCAACACATGCTCTTGGAAGTGTTATTTTTCTTTTCCTTCCCCTGCCTAAAATAGAATATGGGGTGTGGGCTTTCAAAAGATGAAGAAATTCCTGATAATTCTGCCTTAGGTTTGGCATTATGACATTAGGGGGCATTGACTGGCTCTAAGACATCACTTGAAAGCAAAGAATTAATTAGGCTGTCTATGCAGCCTTGGCCTTTACATAATTTGGAGGGAGGAAAGGCTTGGCCATGATATGGAACCCCAGAAAACATTATGGTATCTCAGCTTCTGTCTATTCTCCGCCATGAACAAAGATGGCAGGAAGTTCTGTATTCAGAATTATTTTTACTCCTTATAAACCACCCAGAGTAGTGAAAATGTTATGAATCAAATTAAACTCTGGTGGAGCAGCAGCCTGTTATGGTTTTGAAAGGAAAGAAAGAGAAAGAGGAGAAACAGTGTAAAGAGCCCCTAGAGAGCAAAATCTGTGTCAGAGATCCAGATATATTAGACTTAGGTTTATTGATAGCTCTGAGTTTGAGGGGACTGGGGAATCAGGGACCCGCAAGAGTGGCTCCCGGTGCACCACCACCTCTGCTGCAGCCACAACCCATCCCTTTGCAGCCACCGCTGCCGCCACCACTGCCTCAACCTGCTCCTTTGCAGTTGCCGCTGGTCCTTCTGCAGCCTTTGCCAGGTGGAGCTGCCCAGCTGCGCAAACATGGTCATAGCCCAACTCACCTCCTGCCCCTGGGACCCTTCTATGCTGCCCACATAGGAGATGGGGATATGGGTCCTGAGAGTGCTACCGGGGTGGCTTGTGTGGGCACTGCCATTGTGGGTGGAGGTGAGGTTGGGGGTGGAGTCCCACATTGCCCGTGCTGCCAGGGGTAGCTCCAGCCCTGGCTCTGCTACCTTTGTTACAATCCTGACTGCCACCGCCAATTGGTGGTGACCTCCCCAGCCCCACCTGAGCTGCCCACAGTAGCCCCACTGCCTTTGCTACTGCTGCAGGGAGGGGCTGGGGGCAGGGACCAGCCCACCCCAGGGGATGACTACCTCTCGTGGGCGGTGCAGCTGTAACTGTCATGGTGGGTGGTGCGGACGAAACCCTCTGCCAGTAAGGGTGGGGGTGGGCCTGCTGCGCTGCCCACAGTCCAGGGCAGGGGTGACAAGAGCCTGGCTCCCGCAGTGGGATGGGCCATCCCAGCTGCTTCACTCTTCCCTCCTGTCTATGCTGCTCAGGTTGAGGGCGGTAGTCCATGCTGCAACAAAAGGGGAATGAGGCGGTGGGCAGGAGCCTGGCTTTCCCATCTGCCCCTCCCTTCTCCCCCACCTAGGCAGCCTAGGGTGGGGGAGTGGGATCCAGTTTTGGGCCAACAGTTTGGTGCTTCCGGGGTGGCACTGGGTGGAACCTGGCTCGTACCCGGTGGGGGTAGCTCTGATTCAGTCAAGTGGGGAAATGTGATAAACACATATTATAGTTTTGGCTTTTGCAAATATTAAAGTGGATGCTATATGCCATGCATAATGATATAATGTTTACTTTTACAGAAGTAGCTATAGTTGTGAAATAATAACTAATGCTTTTATTTTTGTAGCTAACTGGCAATAATTAAAATAACTCAGACATGTTTGTGAAGTAGCTGATGTTGATTTAGAGTTCTTGTGGTTAACTTACTGTTATATGTATTATGGTAATTCGTGCTGGTAGAGAATATATAGATGCATGAAATATGTCCAAAATATAAAATTCTAAAACACACTAGCAGGGGAAAAGGAGTTGCTTCACAGGGTGACGAAATCGCAGCTGGCAGCAGAGGAGGAGGTATGCAATTAACATACAAAGAGAACCTAGACCAGCACAGGAGATGGTCATTCTCACTGGTATGAACAGGAGAATGCCCAGCGATGATGGCCCATGAAGATGTCCAACTTAGATAAACAGAGCCATCAGGGACATACATCTGAATACCAGATTCTGGTAACCGAAGAATGAACATACATTGGTTCCCGGACAGGGTTTTGTCCAACACAGGACAGAGAAAGGAAGCAACATGAATATGGAGAACCCTGAAAGGAGACAAAGAGACTCTGCCACGGCCTAGAAAATGAGCATAAGAACGGACTCTGCCAAGCAGTATTCGTGAACTGTGGGGGATTTGGCACAATAGAGGTCGAATCTGTGTTCACCCAGCTCCGAACCCAGGGTCGGTGCTGTCCTTGATTGTTGGCTTTCGGGGCTGTATATCGGTCGCAAATAAATTCTATTTTTATTTTTATTAAATTGGCTGGATCGATTTTTACCTATAACAATCTTGGTGGCCTTTCCTGATGTGATCTGATTTAGGATTCCAAGGACCCTTCTCCCAGCCCTGGCAGCACCCCGCTGATTTCAGCGGCCGGACGGGATTGGGAAACCCAGTGGAACCAATCAGAACCACAAAGCAAAAGCCAGAGCCACAACCAAAAATGGATAAAATGGGCCCAGAGCTCTTGGGAAAATCAGAGCGAGGTCTCCGAAGCTGCAGCAAAAATTTTTTCACTCATAAAAACTACGTGCATGAAGAATCCACGCAGGAAAAAGGACCATAAGTATTGCGTGGTTGAGTGGGGTGTGATCAAGTGTGTGTGTGAGGCGTGACACTGTCACAAAGCAAGTGTGGACCCCAAGATCGCAGTTCCACTCTTCCGTGAGGAAAGTGGTCGGTTGAGGGGGAAGCGGACGAAAACTCGTTTTCACACACAAAAACCTGAACCTCGGGGACTTTGGGGGATTGATCATGGGCAGGATCAGAGAGGGGAAGGTAAGTTCTCCAGCGTCGGGGAACTGGTGAACCTCTCGGATTCGGGGAAAAGGAAAAGGTAAAAACGAGAGCTCATTACCAGCCAAAAATCCACAGATCGGTTCGCTGTGCGACTAGTAGACTGGTAATATTTTTTTTCCAAAAAGGGGATCAGGACTTAGACTTGGTACCAGGAAAAGTTTTTTAGGAATTCTTTTCTAGCTCAATGAAAGGTACGTATGTTAAGGGATTTTTAGAAAAAGCCTGTAAAATGGGGCAGAAAAAGAGCAAGATTCAAGGAAAAACCCAGGGTAAATCAGAAAAGGAGGAGAGGTATTGTTTGTCTGACATACCAAGAAATAGTCCATTAGGATGGATGTTAGAACATTGTGAAGATTGCCCTGCAAGATGGAGGAGGTTGAAAGAAAGAATGATTCACTATTGCATGGAGAAATGGGCAAACATGGAAGTTAAGAAATATCTATTCTGGCCCATGTTTGGCACCTTTGAAAGAGGGACATGCCGAGCTTTAGATGAGTTTGTGTCTGAGGAAAGTGGACCAACAAGTGAGGAAAGGGAATATGCTAGTACCGGACTATTCCCGGTCAGGACCTACAAAAACACAATGAACCCTGGTGAAACATGGGAGCCTTTAGATAATCTACCATCCACCCCCTTACCCGACCCCTCAAGGCCAAGTTCCTCTCCCTGCACCAGTAAATCCTTCGCACCAGCCTGTGCAACCACAGGCACCGCCACTGGAAGCCTTGCCTCTTCAAGGACAGGCTTCGGTGATGCAGCACTCACAGGATCAGTCCCTGCCCCCTCCTCTCCTGCAGTGCAGTATTGCATTTTATTTAAATGGTATGCTCTGTCTCACCCTTCCAAAATGTATGGTATATCCCAAGCCTGTGGTCCTGCCCTGAACCATTATGTACCTGTAATCCCATTGGCCCAAGTCTGATTCCGCACCCACTTCAATCTCCCTCTTAAACTGTGCCAGCGAAATCAGTCGCCCTCTTAGCCTTTCCCCTCTCTTAGCCCTTCTTCCCCCCCTCATGCCCCTTCCCTCCCCTAGGCTCCCCCCCCCTCCCCCTTTCCCCTTCTCCCTCAGTAACCATGCTGTTCCCGGGGATGGGACCCCCAATAAACCCTCATCTGATCAGCACCCTCAGAAGCCGTGTGGAGTCTCCTTGCCTGCCTGCTGCTGCCAGCCAACTCACAGCCTAGGGGGCCCTCCGGGGACACCCCGGCCCCCCCCCCAAAACGAACTGCAACACTGCAGCAGGCAGAAAACACAAGGCACACTCTTCCCACCAAGGAAAGTGATTCCCCACTGGCTAGCAGAACGAGGTGAAGGACCCGAAAGGTAAATGTGGATGATAGCGAGGACGAGGAAGGTCAGCAAAACCTCTTCCCACTGTGGGAAGTTCCAACTGCTCCTGGAATCATCGGGTACGTAAACGTACCGATCAATTCCAGAGATGTGCGAGCATTTAAAAAGGAGATGGGGAAGCTAATGGACGATCCAATGGGAGTAGCAGAGAGGCTGGATGAATTTCTGAGGAACAGCATATATTCATACGATGACATCAGTGCTATACTAAGGTGGCTGTTCAATGCTGAGGAACAGGATATGATAAGGTCAGCTGTAATAAGGGACTGGGAGCATAGAAACCCCCAGGGGGGGAACAGTGATGTAAAATGGCCTAGCCAGAGACCATCGTGGAATGCGCAGACTGAGGAAGACAGACATAAGATGATAGAATTAAGGAACATGATAATACAGGGTATCCGGGGGGCGGTACCAAAGGGACAGAACCTAAGCAAAGCACTAGGGGAATGTCAGGGAAGAGATGAAACTCCCACAGAGTGGTTGGAGAGATTAAGAAAAAGTCTCCAGATGTATTTGGGGATGGATCCCGACTCCACAGTGGGAGCGATTTTGTTAAAAACCCAGTTTGTGGCAAAGTCATGGAAGGATATAAGGAGAAATCTAGAGAAGATGGAGAACTGGCAAGAGAAGACATTACAGGAATTACTCAGAGATGCCCAGAGGGTTTACATGAGAAGGGATGACAAGAAACAGAAGGCGCAGGCAAAGGTCTTGGTGGCTGCTGTAAGAGAAGCTCAGAAACAGGAACGGGACTCAAGCATATGGAAATCAAATCAGGTACAA
This sequence comes from Pyrgilauda ruficollis, assembly GCF_017590135.1. NCBI lineage: Eukaryota > Metazoa > Chordata > Aves > Passeriformes > Passeridae > Pyrgilauda > Pyrgilauda ruficollis. The sequence goes on from NW_024526623.1 coordinate 38,720, forward strand.
AAATCTCAAGGGAAACCGAACCCCTCTCAGAAAACATCCCCAAATAGGCAGAAAGATGGCCCCGAATGCTACTACTGCAAGCAAAAAGGTCACTTTAAGAGGGAATGTAAAAAAAGAATGAAGGACAAGATCTTCCAGGAGGATTAGAGGTGTCAGGGGCTTTTTAATGTGGGGTCCAGAACACCCAGAGAGCCCTTGATAAAATTGAAGATAGGACCCCAGAAACAAGAGCTAACATTCCTGGTTGATTCAGGAGCTGAGCGAAGTACTGTTCAGCAATTACCACGTGGATGCACTAAAAGCAAGGATTCCATGATGGTCATCGGGGCAAAAGGGGAACCCTTTAAGGTGCCAATTATAAAGGATGTGGAAATAGAATCTGAAAATAAATTTTGCTTGGGGAATATTCTATTAGTAGAAGAAGCAGACTATAATTTACTTGGGAGAGATTTAATGGTGATTCTAGGAATTAGTCTTATTGCACAGGACTCTCAGCTTATGGTAAGTTTATACAAATTAACCACTGAAGATGAGGGGAAAATAAATCCTAAGGTCTGGCACACAAAAGGAGAAGCGGGAAAATTAGAAATTGAACCAATCCATATTGAAATCAAGAGACCAGAAGATCCCATCAGGATTAAACAGTACCCCATTCCAATGGAAGGTAGGAAAGGGCTAAAACCAGTAATACAAGATCTGATTAGAAAAGGCACGTTGGAGCCTTGCATGTCAAGGCACAACACTCCCATCCTAGCAGTGCGAAAAATGGACAGTAGCTACAGGTTAGTGCAAGATTTGAGGGCTGTGAACCAGAGGACAAAAACTCTATTCCCTATGGTCTCAAATCCTTACACATTGCTAAATAATATCTCTCCTGAGGACACTTGGTATAGGATAATAGACCTAAAGGATGCTTTCTGGACGTGCCCGCTGGCTAGGGAGAGTAGAGATTACTTTGCATTACAATGGGAGAACCCAGAGAAAAACCGTAAACAGCAGCTTAGGTGGACGTCTTTGCCTCAGGGGTTTGTGGATTTGCCAAACCTTTTCAGCCAGGCTCTTGAGCAAGTGCTAAGTGAGTTTGTACCAGTCGAAGGGACCAAACTGCTACAATATGTAGATGATCTACTGGTGGCAGGTCCCCAGGAGAAGAAGGTGAGGGCAAGCACTATAGCCCTCCTAAACTTTTTAGGAGACAAAGGATTGAAAGTATCAAAATCTAAATTACAATTTACAGAGCCTGAGGCTAAATACCTGGGGCATTGGCTGACTAAAGGTAAGAAGAAGCTAGATCTGGACAGGGTAGCAAGGATTATTGCCTTGTCCCCTCCCCAGTCAAAAAGGGAGGTTAGGCAGGTGCTGGGACTTCTAGGTTTCTGCAGACAGTGGACCGAGGGATACAGTGAAAAGGTAAAATTTCTTTACAAAAAACTCACCACAGATAAGCTAAAATGGACAGGGCAGGTTGAGGAGAGATTCAAGGAGCTGAAGGAAACGCTTATGGCAGCCCCGGTATTGAGTCTCCCGGATGTGAAAAGACCATTTCAGCTATTCATGGATGTGAGTAATCATACTGCCCACGGGGTGTTGACACAGGATTGGGCAGGATCAAAGAAACTTGTGGGGTATGTATCCAAACTTCTAGACTCCGTGAGCCGGGGGTGGCCTACCTGCTTACAGGCAATCGTGGCAGTAGCGATTTTAGTAGAAGAAGCTAAGAAAATAACCTTCGGGGCACCTTTGGTCATTTATACCCCTCATAGCGTGAGGAGTATTTTACAGCAAAAGGCAGAGAAATGGCTCACCTTCGGCCGGCTTCTAAAATATGAAGCTATCTTAATCCATTCCCATGAACTGAAATTAAGGACAACCAGGGCACAAAATCCAGCACAGTTCCTGTTTGGGGAAATTTCAGGAGAACCCACCCACGACTGTACTGAGATAGTAGAATTACAAACTAAAATAAGGCTAGATCTAGAAGAGGAGGAACTAGAGGAAGGGGAAAAATGGTTTGTAGATGGGTCAGCAAGAGTTATAGAGAGGAAAAGGAAATCAGGATATGTGGTGATAGATGGAAAAATGGGAAACAGTAGAGTTGGGACCCTTGAATGCCGGTTGGTCAGCTCAGGCTTGTGAGTTGTATGCAGTCTTGAGAGCCTTGCAGAAATTAAAAGGAAGAAAAGGAACGATTTTTACGGACTCAAAATACGCATTCGGAGTAGTTCACACCTTCGGAAAAAATTGGGAAGAGATGGGATTGATTAATATCCGGGAGCAAGGGTTGATGCATGAAGAGATAATAAAGCAAATCTTAGAGGCTATAAGGGAGCCAGAGGCAATTGTGATTGTTCACATAAAAGAACACCAGGCAGGGGTGCAGTTTCTAACCCGAGGGAATAACTTAGCAGATAAGGAGGCTAAAAATGCAGCACTACTACAGGTAAGCACCCCAGAAGTCGAGGGGGGTGAGGTACAAGAATATCCCTCACACCCTTCTGAGAAAGAGATCGAAGGGTACGAGAAAATAGGAGGGAGATTGGAAGAAGGTAAGTGGAAGTTACTAGATGGAAGGGAGCTGTTATCTAAAGAGTATACAAGGAAAATTTTGAAGAGATTGCACTTAAAAACTCATTGGGGGGCACAAGCCCTAGCAGAGCAAATTCTGAAATTTTTCGGGTGTAAAGGGATTTATGAATTGGCAAAACAAGAAGTGCAGGGATACACGACATGTCAGAGGGTCAACCGGACCAGGGTATGACAAGTGGCATTGGGGAGTTGTCCCGTGGCATACAGACCCTTTGAATGGATTCAGGTGGATTTTACTGATCTGCCCAAGGTGGGAAGGTATAGATTTTTATTGGTGATGGTGGATAAACTAACCCACTGGGTGGAGGCTTTTCCAAGCTCCAGGGCTACAGCCCAGGTGGTGTCAAACTTCCTGTTAGAAGAAATTGTACCCTGATATGGTTTGGTTAAATACATAGACTCGGATCAAGGTACACATTTTGCCTCAAAAATTATCAAACAATTAGCCGAGGCTCTAGGAATCCAGTGGGAATACCACACCCCGTGGCATCCCCAAAGCTCAGGACATGTTGAGAGAATGAATCAAACACTAAAAGCTCAATTATCAAAACTGATTCTGGAAACCGGAATGTCTTGGGTAAAGTGCCTCCCCTTAGCCTTATTGAATATCAGGACCTTGCCTCATTCTGAAACCAGGCTATCACCTTTTGAAATGCTGTACGGAATGCCCTATGAACACCGAATGCCAGTAGGGCACCCAAAAATTGAGGATGGACAGATACTACCTTATCTAATAGCCATAAGCAAAAACCGGCAGGAGTTGCAGAAACAGGGGATAATAATGCAAGGTACCCCTTTGGGGTTTGCCATACACCAAGTACAGCCTGGGGACAAGGTACTTATAAAGACCTGGAGAGATGTCCCCCTCTCCCCTCACTGGGAAGGGCCGTTTCTTGTCCTTTTAACCACAGATACAGCAGTTCGGATGGCGGAAAAAAGCTGGACTCATGCATTACGAGTATAAAAGATTGAACCGCTGGAAGAGGCGCCTGAGTGGAAGGTCACTTCTCCCCCTGGAGATCTAAAGATAACTCTGTGTTGGCCAAGTAAATGACCGAAAACGATCGGATAAGATGCTCAGAACCAGATTGTAGATGTTATCCGTTCGCACAATTTAAGTGTGAATATTGTAACGAGGTGTGGGTTGTACATTGTGAAAGGGGAGCTCGGCCGAGGGGTTTGTGTGACAAGTGCCTGGAGGAAGATGTGCATCTGACTAACCGTGTCTTAACGCTCTTCACGGAGTTGGGTATAATGAATTAGATTCCATAGAGTGGTTTCGCCTGTTCCAAAACAGGGTAAGGGGGAAATTGAGGTCGAAAGCTCAAATCTTAGCAGTCGAGTGCTGGAGACTAAACAAAGTACCTTGCAGCGCAGATACAGTCAAGCTATCGAGGTGGGGCACCTTGAAGAGGAGATATGCAGCTCGATCCAGGTATGACACCCATGAGGAATATTCCTGCTGCCAAGAAGATGGTTTACCCCGCTGCTGGATGCAACCCAGTGGGCGTAGGCAGAGGCAGAGGAATGAAGCCTGAGTCTAGTCATGTGCCTCAAGACTAGTGTGCACGTGGAAAACCCACTCAGCATGGAGAGGCTAAGTCCCAGCAATGAGTGCGGGCAATGCATGCAGACTATCCTGGAAGGACAGGGTGAAGCGGAGGCTTCAACCTACCCAGCCCCAGGAGACTGCGACAAAGACGAGCAGAGCAGGTACTGTTTTATCAATGGCACTCGATACGGGACATGTAAATTGAATGGAAAGATAGTATGCTACTTACAAAAGGCAGTGTATAAGAATGGGAAGTCAGAGCACATAATACGTAAGAGGGAGGTGGGACAGGTACCCATTCCTATTTGTGATAAATGTAACCGTACTGTGTGGACTGGGGGTAAAATGGAGTCTGTGTTTGTAGGATATTTCCAGGTGAACAAACTATGTTATGATAATAACCATCTGGGAATGTGTGTAATGGGGGGAAAAACGTACTGGGTAGAAAAGAATTTGAAATATGTAAATAGGCTACCCCTCAAGAATGAACCAGTTATTCTTGACCTTCTTGAGTATCATGATGACAGGGCTTGTCTGCAGTATGATAAGACTTTTTGCTTCTCCAAGAATAAAGAGGGGGTGGATCCGGAGACTAAAATAAAGCAGGTAGCTCAGGAATTAAAAAGACAAAAGTCAGAGATGAGGAAGAAAAGGGTGGAACAAGAAAGGCTAAAAACTTTGAGCGAACAATATGACCAATTGGAAAAACAGTATAACGATTGGGGGTTGCCTGCTTCAGATAAAAACTTGTTCATAGATCTAATGAAGGAGATTGCGACTGAATTAGGATTATCCAACTGCTGGATTTGTGGAGGGCTCAAATCTGCGGAAAAATGGCCCTGGAAAGGTGAGAGTTTAGCTCCAGAGCAGCTTCTCAAATGGGATAATGTGAAGATTTCCAAAACGATACAACGACCGGAGGGTTGGGTCCTGGACAAAAGGGTAATTAGAACAATTTGCATCAGCAGGGAAGGGAGGGAGTATACTGAAGTAGTTGGATATACCCTGTGTATATCCACTCTTGAGGTGAACTCAAATAACAAAAGTAAAATCTGGCAACCAGAACCTCCTGCAGGGTACTGGAGCCAGGAAAAGGGGAGCAAATGCGATAAAATTGGACTCTGATGGAATAAAGCCTCTGGAGCTAATCCCTACCAATCTTTAGGGGAACTGAGGAGTTACTGGAATGAGCCGGGGAGCACAAACAGTAGATGGAAAGCACCAAATGGCATATACTGGATCTGTGGGAAGAAAGCATATAGCGAACTACCTCAAAAATGGAAAGGATCGTGTACTCTGGGACTAATTAGGCCTGTCTTCTTCACCTTACCAAGGTCAGAGAGCAGCTCATTAGGAGCCCCTCTGTATGAGACTTTGAATAGAAAGAAAAGGGAGGTGAAGAAGAAATTTCCCATTTTCGGGGGAAGCCAAACATGGGGGGAGGAAGAATGGCCTGCAGAATGAATAATAGAATATTATGGACCTGCAACTTGGGCTCAGGATGGGAGTTGGGGTTATAGAACCCCAATCTACTTCCTAAACCAATTGATCAGACTCCAGGTAGTGGTAGAGATAGTCTCAAATCATACTTCAGATGCACTCGAGTTATTGTCAAAACAACACTCCCAAATGAGAGCCTTTGTGTATCAAAACCAGATAGCTCTGGATTATTTACTAGCTGAAGAATGGGGAGTCTGTGGGAAATTTAATGAATCAGAATGTTGCATTGAAATTGATGATTACGGGGAAACCATCAAGGGTCTAGTGTCAGAAATTAAAAGAGTAGCACATGTCCCAGTACAGAAATTGAATTCCATCCTCAAGGCCTCTTGGTGGGACAATCTATTCAATGGAGCATGGTGGAAGAAATTGGTATTTTTCATACTCTGATCGGTAACAGGAATTATATTTCTACCCTGCCTGATACCATGCTTCATTAGATTGATACATTAGGTGGTGCAAGGCATGCAGATAGCTGCCATGCCCACAGACCCGGAATGTGCTACTGGGAAACTAAATCCGGTCTCTAAAATAATGAAATTGGAAGAGGAAGCCCCACACAAATGGGCAGCAGACGCCCTGGCTAAATTCAAAAAACAAGTAAAAGGGAATGAGGTTGCCTACAGGATATACCAAGAAATACCCAGGGAAGAATGGGATAATGATACTGAATCTGGATGAAATTAAGAGGGAGTTTTTTTTCTTTCTTTTTTTTTTTTTTTTTAAAGCACCAGGTAGCTAGAAGTAATTGCACAGGTCCAAATGGGAAAAATTGAGAAGGTCTAAAAATATGTATGAACATTTTTAGAAAAAACAGCACGAATTAATGTGTTTATGTAGAAGGGGAGGGATTGTTATATGTATTATGGTAATTCGTGATGGTAGAGAATGCATGAAAGATGTCCAAAATATAAAATCCTAAAATGCACTAGCAGGGGAAAAGGAGTTGCTTCACAGGATGACGAAATCGCAGCTGGCAGCAGAGGAGGAGGTATGCAATTAACATACAAAGAGAACCTAGACCTGGTATGAACTGGTATGAACACTGGTATGAACAGGAGACTGCTCAGCAATGATGGCCCATGAAGATGTCCAACTTAGATAAACAGAGCCATCAGGGACATACATCTGAATACCAGATTCTGGTAACCGAAGAATGAACATACATTGGTTCCCGGACAGGGTTTTGTCCAACACAGGACAGAGAAAGGAAGCAACATGAATATGGAGAACCCAGAAAGGATACAAAGAGACTCCGCCACGGCCTAGAAAATGAGCATAAGAACGGACTCTGCCAAGCAGTATTCGTGAACTGTGGGGGATTTGGCACAATAGAGGTCGAATCTGTGTTCACCCAGCTCCGAACCCAGGGTCGGTGCTGTCCTTGATTGTTGGCTTTCGGGACTGTATATCGGTTGCAAATGAATTCTATTTTTATTTTTACTAAATTGGCTGGATTGATTTTTACCTATAACACTTAAAATAACTGAAATAGCTAAACCATCTGCATGGTCAGATAACATTTGAGGAATGGGCGTGACGAGGACTCCTGCTACTGAAACTTTGACTATCAATAACTGTCACCTGCTGAAACCACAGAACAGGGGGCCATTGTAGGGGGTGACACCCAACCCTCAAAACCACATCCAAGATTACTGCACATGCTCTAAAAAGGCAGATCACAGGAGACACTATGCTAAAAAGTTCCTGGAATGTAGCAGGCACAGGGCCTGCAATGCCTCCATGGTGTTGAGCAGCCTAAGATAGGAAATGTTTAGTCATGATGACTGGACCTAAGAAGCCCCTCTTCTGCCTTCAGACCCTTGTTATCTCTCTGTAAGATGATAGGTCACTTTCGCCTTGACCTTTACTATTGGACAATTTCTAAAACTCTTGTAATCCTATATAAAGACCTACTTTTGCCCAGCTTGGCAGAAGAGCTGTCCCTGAGACCTTTGCAGAAGACTCCAATAAAGACACCTCTGTGGAACCTCATCCAGCCTTCTCCTCTCTCTCCTGGCATCTGCCAAAGGCACTTAGCAAGCTAAAGAGCTGAAATCACAAATGAGCTGATAATTACAAAGAGCTGAACTGCTTGCTAAGACTTCCTGTGGCTCTGGAGCCTGCCTGAGGGGCCCAGACAAGTCGTGCTTAATTGCACTTCTCTGTCTTGGACACCCACGGCAGCCGGGGTTGTGGAGGCCCCGAAAACACCAGAGTCGCCTCATATTGGTGCACCAAACATCAAGAACCCAGGAGCAGCATTTTTTCTTGAAATTGTTACTGCCTTCACTCGCCAAAACCTCCTGAAGATAAGTTCTCCGTTATAGAATAAGTTATCCGAAGAGGAGTCTGACGACCCTCACTTAGACATCCGGGACAAGATCCTGAGGAGTTGGATCGGCAGACCACCCACCAGCAGAGTTTTGACCCACATATGGCTGAAGAAGTGTAAGTTTTAAAACAGCCTTTATTACGCACATTTACCTTGGGTCCCTTTTTTGGTTTTTTTCCGTTTTCTTTCTCTTTTTTTCTGCTGGCTGGGAATCGGGAAATGGGGTCGAAACCTGGTAAATTAAAATGATCCCAGAACAAGAGAGACTAATCCTAAAAATCCTATCTTCTAGTAACTTTTCTTTCTCTAAAGGTAATCTCTCAAAAATTAACTTGAAATATATTATAACATGGATTCTTTCCCAGTTTCCAGATACTAACACACACACTATCACTCTAGACTCCTTTTGGGACACAGTAGGGACATGGATATATACCCTCCAAACCAATCAAGATTTTTCTGTAACTCCGTTTATCCCTATATTTCATTCTATAACTAAAGCCGTAGAAAAAACTAATAAAAAAAGCTCAATTTCTGTGCAACCTCCTCCTGGGGAAAACGCTAAAACCTTATCTCCCTCACCAGAGACAGTCCCTTCAAATGCTAATCATGCTGATAACATTCTTCCCCTCTTAGCGCTCAAAGTCAGTCCTCTGCTTTCCCTCGGTCCTAATGCTGCCTCTGGTGTTGTTTCACCCTTGACCCCCCTTCCCGGGACGGGGAACACAAAATTCGCGCTGCTCCCCCCCACCCCCTCCGCTCCCATGGGGATCGCGGGCTCCGCCTATCATTCGGCCCCCCCCCTCGGATGCGGTAGGCACGAATTCTATTCCACCGGTTGCTCAACCTGCGGTATCCTGCGAGCACCCTTCCCCCGTGCTATCTCCGAGTGCAACTGCGCCGGTTTTTATCAGGTCCGCAACCCCCCCATCCCTTCTGCCGTCCCTCCCACTCCCGCCACGGGTTCCTCAATCCCAGCTACCACCACCCCCACGCTCGCGTGTCCCCCTACCCCTGCTACCATTCCTGCTGCAGCAGGAGGCCTTCTCCCTGCCTGCCTGCCCACCACAGCCCCAGCAAACCATGCTGTACACCCCAGCGTACCCGCGGCAGCCCCTGCCAATCCCACCACCTCCTCTCCACTGCTTCTCCCTTGCCCCCACCCCCAGGTTTTGCAGCTGCCCACCCACCCTCAGAGTCCCCCAAACCGAACCTCCGACACCCCCCATGGTAGCACCCCACTTCTCCATGCGCCTCAGTCCTGTGCAGGCTGTGTCACCCATGGCGCTGCCATTCCAGCCCCACTGCTGCCTCCCTCTAGCCAAGCTGTGCCATGTGCCTCCTCACATTCTCTCCAGTCCCATACACCCCTGCAAAATCTTGCTCCAACACGCAATAAAAAGCATAGGGCACTGCCTGCTCACTCTCACTCCTCCTCTGAGGACAGTAGTGACAGTGACTCTGATTATGATACAGTGGACATTGATCCATGGGCTCTAATCAAAATGGAAGCAACACAGGCAGGGGATTGGGAAATGGCTCAGAAAATCTTTGCCTTCCTGGTAACTTATATAAAGGGAAAAAGACGTGGGGCCACTACTAGGAAAACGTGGGAACCTAACAAAAATAAAGAACTTATACAATTACAAAA
>NW_024526624.1:0-1102 GCF_017590135.1 Pyrgilauda ruficollis
AGGTCCCTTCCAACCCAAACCAGTTTATGGTTCATTCTATGAAATGGCTCTGACACTCCTTCACCAGACCTTCTCTCCAACTCTGGAAAATTCTGCTGGAACATGATACTCCTGCTCCATCTGTGTCCATCCCACAAACTTCCATCCCAGCTCCCACACTTGCTCCCATGGTGGCTGTTGGCCCTCACTCCTCCTGTGCCACCAGCTGCCACTGCAGAGCAGAGGCTTTGCTCTCAGCCTGGGACAGTTTCTCTTAAAAATGTCTTCTGTTGAAGGCAATCTGTTCCTGTGTCCTACAAACACTCCCACCCCTGTCTGGCAAACTGATTTTTCTTCCAAATTAAACACAGAGCCCCAGTGTGTTTTGCTCTGCAGTGCAAGTATGCATCCCTTCTTTTTCTTCCTGATTTTTCTGTAGGATGTGTGAAAAGAGTGAAATCTCTCTACAGCCTCTTTCTGTTTGAGATTGCAGAAGTCCCTGAACACTTTTATTAGGTGTTCTAGAGCTCATTAATCCTGGCAGTAGCACATCATCCACTTCTTTTCTCTTTTCCCTTGTGAGATAGAAAGAAATTTTACTTTCCTTTTCTCCTCTTTATTTCTCTCCTGGTAAGCTGTGAAGTCAGACTCAGTTTTTGCTTCCACTGCTTGCACAAGTGTTTTTACTCAGGAAACTCCAGTTCCTTGGCAGTCTGAGTCCACGTGGCTGAGTCCAAACTTGTTTTCTTTATGAGATGCCATAGTGAGAGCCTTTGCCATCCTTGTGTGTGTGACCCCTCAGATGTGGGACAGATGTGACAGGGAAGTCCACGTTCACAGACCATACACGCTGGCTCACAGGAGAACCAGGGCTCCAACACACCATCCAATTTCCCTGGCTCAGCAGGGGTTTGGGAACGAGCCTCACCTCTGCTCCTGGCCTCCTGCAGGAAGGAGCAATTCATCTCAGCGTGGTCTGCACTGAGGTGTTTCACCAGTTCTCATGACTTGGCCTTTGCTGTGGGATAAAAGTGTGTGAGGAATGAGCTGCAGCCCTCAGCTGCTGGGGAGGAGGTTAGGGTGCACTGGGGTTCAGAGGGATGTCCTGCTCCATCATTCCAGA
>NW_024526625.1:0-1102 GCF_017590135.1 Pyrgilauda ruficollis
CCATGGGCTCAAACCCTGTCGAGGAATAAATGTGATATGGTTAACAAGAACTAAACCAAATAATATTTGTGTAATCTGGTTAGCATCATCAACATTGCAATGGTGATTTGTTCGGGGTTTTAATTTTAAATAATCTGGTTTATTGGAGAGGTTAAACTCAGTTAAATCAACCTTAGTGGTTGAGGCTCATGTAGCTTGATGTCCTTTTTTTGTTCCAAGAGTCACCCTTCAGTCAGCAGAGGAGGTGCAATAACGTCCCATACAATTTGAGCTGTTCTCACAATTACTGGTGGCTGTTGCAGAAACCAAGCACACATGGAAAAGAGTGGAAAAGGACAGAAATAAAACAAATATTAATTTTCCATGGAGCAATGGGAGCACTGAAGAAAGAGCAAGTGTTGTACCAGGTTTTCCATGGGCAGCTGACCATCTTTACATGATTCAGAATGAGACAGTTTGTAATCAAGTCAAGCTGTCCTGGTTTAAGCATGTGAACATATGGAGGAACATACCAGTGCAGTCAGTCAAATTGTGCGTGAAGTAAACATGAAATCGTACAGAAATTGTTAATGTAAATTCCTGCTTTGAGTATGATGATCTCTAGTGGATTGCAGTAAATCCACATCTCCTGTAGGCATTTGCACCTGCACTCACACAGTCCAAAAAGCACTGAATGCTGCCTCTCAGTCAGAATGGTTTCATGTGCTCCTGCTAGGGAGTTTGGGATGGTGAAGGATCAGTTCATGCTATTCCATGGAAAAAAAATGCAATTTAAAAAATATTTGGTTAACTCATTGCAGTAGTTCTGGTATGCTGCCACTCTGTTTGTTTAGGCTGATATAAACTAAGCTCTTTTCTCATGTAAGTATTTATTGGTGGCCACCAGTGCTGCTCATCATCTAGGATGGGGTAAGCAAGCAGTGCAACTCCTTCCCTGCAAGACACCACAGCAGGCAAGGCTCATGGTCAGCACAGGTTTGTTCATGTTTTGGGAGAGGTGCTTTTAAGCTTTGACGTTGCTGCCCTGTGATCGTGGTGGTGAGGAGGTGGGTGAATGATCCTGACTCATAGATGGGCAAAACTCTGTGGTTTCAGCTGACCT
>NW_024526626.1:0-1102 GCF_017590135.1 Pyrgilauda ruficollis
CCACAGGCTACATACCATTGCAAAATCGCAGTCTTCGGCAGGAAGGGGATTAATTTGCAATCGAAAAGGGCCTAGCTGGGGTAGAGACCACCGGCACTTAGGTGAGATCAAGATAGCGAGGACCATCTAGAGAATTGCATCCAAATGTTGGGTTCCTGTAATCTGATCACCAGGTATCACTGTCTGCCCGGAATTGTATTGTAAAACACTACCCGGAGGAAGGAACAACATGCATATGTCTGACCAGCGTTCACCACTGGACAAGAACTGCATCCGCTGGTCCAGCTCCAAGAAAGAGGCCACATGAATATGCCCGACCTGCGTTCATCAGTCGACAAGAACTGTATTCTTCAGTTCAGCTTGATGAAAGGAAGCAGCATGAATATGATTTACTATGAAAAGAACAAGAGGAGACCCTGCCTCAGGCCAGAAAAACAGTATAAAAACAGACTGTACCAGACTGCACTTGTGAACACTGAAGGGTCCAATACGCTTGCAGTTGGACCACAGTTCACCCAGCGTTGAATCCCGGGGTCGACGCTGTCCTTTTTTTTGTGGCTTTCAAATTGCATATTGGTAGCGCAATAAATTATATTTTTCTTTTTATTAATATAGCCTAATTGATTTTTATTTATAACAAAAGTTTCTCTGAACAGCCGGAGCTGTGGTTACCACAGGAACGGAGCTCAAGGCAGGACGGGGGTAAGGGGAAGATATCCCACCGAGGCTCGGTCCTCCAAAGGCGGGGTCTGCTGCTGGAACCATCAGTGGGGATCATCTGGTGGAGACCGAGCCAGAGCATGGGTAGCCCCCACATGGCTAATGGCAACTATGCTGGCAGCTCCCGGCAGAGACAAAGCAGGCAAGAGACCCCGGCAGCAGCAGCGGAGCCCAGCATGCGGTATATTCTTTTTCTTCTGGATTAAATGTTTTTTTGGGTTTTTGTTTGTTTTTTTTTTTTTGTTTTTTTGGTTTTTTTTTACAAATAAATCTAGCACTTAACAAATCCTAACTTCTGCTTGGATACTTTGAAATGGTCGACAAGCTAACTCACTAATTCCTCATGTCATTTTTATCATCACCTTTTTATTTATCCTTTGGC
>NW_024526627.1:0-1102 GCF_017590135.1 Pyrgilauda ruficollis
GGTTTTTTTGTTGGTTTTTTTTTCTTTAGGTTTTTTTTTGCTGTGAGTGCCAGCCTTACATCACAGACTTTGAGCCTGGAGCACAGAGTTTGTGCTCTAGGAAGGCATTCAGCTGGAAGAAACGTAGGACTGGCTTTTCCTCAGCGCTGACAGACAGCAGGAGAGAAGCAGGCTCTCGTGGCAGAGGCTGTACATCTTGTCCTTTGGCACAAGCAGCTGCTGATTTGGTACATGCTCCATACCCATGTCCTATTGCAATAAGATGAGTTCAGGGCTAGGCTTCATTCTGAGCTTAAAGCTGGCAGGGTAGGACTTGCTACTGGACTTACCAGTGAGAGATAAGCCCTCTCTTATCGCTTCAGAAGGTTGTCAGACAATCATCAGGATAGAGAGATCTTAGAATTGAGATTTTTTGATGTGGGGGCTAAAATTCATGAACTGTACTGCATTCTCTGTCGCTCTGACATGGAAGACTTCTGCAAGGTATTCCAAGTGTGCAAGCCCAATTTAACAGCCGCATTCCATGAACAGGGACAGCTGGAGCTACTCCAGATCTATTATGGTGTAAATGGAACTGGAACGTGGCCTACCACTTATCAGATATTCTCTTCTATGTATTAATTATACATGTAAAAGTCCTGTATTTAGGAATAATCGCAATAATTTATCACTTTCAGAGAACTGTAATTGCAAACACAACATAACCATTCATCAGCTGTTTCAGATGGAAAGGAGTAGGCTGAGAGAAGGCAGCAGCCTCTTTGATCACATTTTGATTGGGAAGTCTCTTCATTGCAGGTTTGGTTTGTGAACCCTCCTCCCCCTCATAACTCTTCAAGTCTTCTTCACAAGCTGTTTATTCAAAGAATACCTGTGCTTGACTCACCTCCCATCACAATCCCTCACTAGCTTTTGAAGGAGAGCTAGCAGGAAAGTGCTGTGAAAAGACACAACGTCCCCAGCAGCCACATTTCTCAAAATACAAATTGGAAAAAAACAATGCAGTGATTTACAAATCTTTCATAAATTGGGAGCCATGAGGTTTGGCATTTGGCATGCCTATCTTACCAAAAAGACCCATCTTTGGGAAATGGGTAAAGGG
>NW_024526628.1:0-1101 GCF_017590135.1 Pyrgilauda ruficollis
AAAAACCCCAACCCAAAACAAAACAACAACAATAACAAAAAACAAACCGCAAAAAACTAAACCAAAAAAAACCCAACCCCCCCAAAAACCCCAAAACAAACCACAAAAAACTCCAAAAAATGAAAAAACAACAACAACAAAAAACCCCACCAAAACAAACAAACAAACAAAAACCCCTGGAGAAGCAGCTGAATTGAAAATAAGAAATGAGCTGAGGTATTAGTTTTCTTTGCTTGGAGCTAATACTCCTTGGAACAAAGTAGTGAGAAGCAGATCCTCTGTTCCTGAACTCCTCGTGGCAGCCCCACTGCTCTGCCCTGGACTCTGCTCTCCTGTGAAGCCCTGCCCGTGGACTGGGTCCCTGCACACAAATGCTGAAGGTGAACCATGAGAGGCACTGAACCTTCCTCTTTCTTGAGCACATTTGGCCTTAAATCCTTTTCTCCAGCTTCTCTGTGCTTTCATTAAGAGTTTCCCTTATTTTCAGAGCAGGTGCTCGCTCCTGTTCTTAATGAACCTCTCTGCTCCCTTGTAAACAAGCCCTTTATTAGCTCCACAAGCATGTGCTTGTTTCTATTTATACCTTTTCCATATCAATATTTGAAAGCACACTCCCCTACGCTGCATTCCTTCCCTGTGCCCTTTTCCATCCCTGCTGCCTCTTTCCCACCTCTGCTTTCTCTCTCAGGTTCATCCAGGCTCTTTTAATTCAAACCTAGATTTTTCATTTCCTTTGTTGGCCTGAATTAAATAATTGGGAACTTTGTTTCTGAATGTTTTGTATTCACAGATATTTCCATATCCCTGCAGAGGTGTCATCCTCTACATGAGCTAGAAGTAGGTGGGAAGTGAACGCCTAAATCCTCCAGGCATTCTTCTGAGTGCCTGCTGTCCACCTGACTTTGGAGACAGCTACACAACTATTATTTTTTACTGGATTTATAGGGATGAGACACCTCTCCTGGGACTAAAGGCTGAGAGAATTTGCCTTGTTTGGCCTGGAGGAGAGAAGGCTTTGGGACGATCTTTAAGCACCTTTTAGTGCCTAAAGGGGCTCCAGGAGAGCCAGAGAGTGACTTGGGACAAGGGATGGAGTGCCAG
>NW_024526629.1:0-1101 GCF_017590135.1 Pyrgilauda ruficollis
CTCCTCTCCTGCCGCTAAAGGAACCACATACTAAGGAACACAGGCCAGTACAAGATGTCAGAGCTGTCAAGGAAATAGTATGAGACTAGTGTGAGACCCAGTGGTAGCAAGCCCTTATACACTTTTTACCTCAGTTAAGGAACCTGATGATTCCTGATGAGTCCACTGTTGTGGATGTTAAGGATGATTTTTTTCTGCATTGCCCTTGAAACTGAAAGTCAGCTCTTGTTTCTTGAGTGGAAAGTTCCTTGATGGGTCATTGAAAACCAATTGAAGTGGACTGATCTTCCTCCAGGGTTCAACAATCACCCCACATTGTTTGAGAAATGTCTGAATTTGAGACAAGTTAGGAGGAAACATCTCCTCTAAAGAAAACAGGTTTCAGCACGCCCTCCCTCCCACAGCAAGGAATTTTTTGGAGGAAAGTGAAAAAAGCTGTTTATTTAACACACAGAGTGCAGGCAGGCATGGGAAAAAGAATGAATAATGTTAGATATTCAAACCTTCTCATTGTGGGGAAAGCGGGTGGATTCAGAGCTCTTTCTGTAGGTGTGGCTCGGCTCCTCCCGAGTCCAGAGCCGGGACGCGCATCCAGGGCCTCCCCTGTGGGCCGCGGCGCAGGCCTCCCGGCGATGTTCTGGTGTTTCAGACCGGGGAAAAGCAAAACGGTTCCAGGAGAAGAAGCCACAGTCCTGGAAAAACTTCTGCCATTGTCAAAGACACAAGAAGCCAGCTGAAAGCCAAGATGTACTCCCTCTGTCTGTGCTGCACAACACAGCTGAGGGAGCCTGGGGGAGGATGTGTGAAAACCACACCAAAAGAATTCCACTGGCTTTCCACCCCTCTCTCAGACCTAGCTTAAAGTTATAGGGCCCATGTCTGGGCATAAAGGAGACAACAGGGGACACAGTATCATACTGTCACCCCAAGACAAGACCCAATTGGCAAAAGAATTGGAGGCATGGGAAAAGGAGAATAAGGGTATCACTTTGCTACAGTAAGTAGGTGATCTTTAATTGCTACAGGAACTCAAGCTGGATGCATTGAAATTATTCTAAGTTTCCTGAACATTTTGGGACAAGCCAGTTACAGGGTATCCAA
>NW_024526630.1:0-1101 GCF_017590135.1 Pyrgilauda ruficollis
GATTCTAAGCATGCATGTGGAGTGGTAGACACGTTTAGAAATATGTGGGAGGAAAGAGTTTTATTAACCTTCAAGGAAAAAAACATTAGGGCATGAGAGCTTAATTACTCCTTTCTTGCAGGTGGTGAATTTACCAAAAAGAGGGGGAATGATGTACATTATGGGACATCAGGCAGGGTACTCAGAGGAGGCAATAGGCAATTGACTGGCAGATGAAGAAACTCAAAAAGGAATACTTTTGCCAGAACTCTCCAAGGCTCTCCTTTTGCACCCAGTGACTCAATCACTGCCAGAGAAACTGTATTTCCCTCAGAGAAACTGGAGTGGGACAGAGAAAAAAAGGAAATAATTGGTTTACAAGGAATGGCAAACAATGGAGACGAGAAGCTTTGGCCATACAAGTGTTAGAACAACTCCATGAAGGGAGTCATTGGAACTCTGGAGGATTGGCAGAAGCCTTCCTCAAGATGTATTTTGCTGTGGGTCTTTTTAGTTTGGCAGAAGCAGCTGTTGAAGTTTGCTTGATTTGTGCTGAAGCCAATAACAGTGTTACAAAGAAAGCTGCCAGGGGAGGGAGACCTTGGGCTGTATGTCCCTTCTAAAGATGCCAAGTGGATTTTACTGAGATGTCCCAAGTGGGAAGGCTTAAATATCTTCTGGTAACAGTATATCAGCTAACAAGGTAGCCAGAAGCATTCCCAACTGCTTCAGCAGTTACAGCATCACCTCCTAAGGTATTTTTTGAACAAATTATTCCAAGATACGGGATTGTAGAAGCAACAGACTCAGGGGAACTCATTTTACAGGAAAGATCTGTGATAAATAGGTGTGATTCATGCTGATAAAATTGAAACAGTGATCAATATGGATATAGTAATCAATATTTGGAGATAACAAAATGGTTAAAAAGGTAAAAAGCTAGGAAAGCAGAGGGGAAGGGTCCAAAGCTAGGAAAGCGGAGGGGAAGGGTCCACCTCCTCATTATCTTCTGCAGATGTTCAAGGCAGGAAAAGGAGTCAGATAAAGTTTGCTAAAATTAACTGAAAGAGGGAAAACTTAGGTGGAAATGAGAATTATGTTAATTTACAAGATTTATTATAT
>NW_024526631.1:0-1101 GCF_017590135.1 Pyrgilauda ruficollis
CTGTGCCAGAGTCAATCCATGACAGAAACCCAAACCGAAAATTTGTGTTAACACCATAACAGGGAGACTTTAAATGCTGCTGTTCAAAGTCTTTAAAGTTTACAAGTGTGTTGGATAGAAAAAGGAGACAGTGGGTGCTGAGAAATTCCTAGGAAAATGAAGGATAGTAGAGAGAAAGTATGGAGACTGGAGAAAGAGAATAAAAGAGAATCATTGATTTTTTTTTAAATATTTGGTGTCTACTCTGGTGCCTTTCTTTTCTGTGTGAGGTAAATATTCACAGTTTAAAAAATGGAGGAATATTCTTTGAAGCCACTGGATTTTATACCCAAAATTCCACATCCCCTGGCTCTGGAGGAAGATTTTGGTGACCCATTTCAGATGGAGCCCTGTACATAAAACTTCAGAATAATTTAGATTGGATATCCTCTTTTGAAGTAACCAGTCCAAAAACCTGTTCCAAACAGGGCCAAGCAGTTCAGGTCACCCAATTTCCAGTCAAAATTTCAGTATCTCCAAGAGTTTGGTTCCACCTTCTCTTAAGGGATCCTTCCCTTAGGGAGTTTCATCCAATAACAGGATTTTTCCTTCACCATGAGTATGGGCACATCTTCTGCTCCCAGCTTCCCCTCGTAAATCCTTGTATATCCAGCTTTCCCAGCCTTCTTGCTTGACTCAGTGTCTTTTTTGAACTGGAGAACCCAAAAAAGGACAAATTATCTTCATTTATCTTTCTTTCCTTAGGCAGCAGGAGGTCAGTAACATGCCTGAGCCTTTCCAGGTTTAATCCTATTCCCTGAGTCACGGCTGTGACAGGAGAAAATGTGACCAGTTCCTGGTGTCTTCCCTGCCCTTCTGGCCTTTCTCTGTGTCATGGGTTGGCACTGGAGCAATGCCAGTACACCCATGAAAATACATTTTTCTCAAAATCTCACTGTGAGATGTGACCAGAAACAGAGAATAGCAGGCCAAGCTTAGAAATAAAGGAAAAAATTTGATTAACCTACAACTGTAATAAAAGAAACACACAAAATTCAAAACTAAAACCTTCCAAAACATTCCTCCTCCCCCACTCAATTTCCACCAAAGCACAGTGAGACA
>NW_024526632.1:0-1101 GCF_017590135.1 Pyrgilauda ruficollis
TTTTTTTTTTTTTTTTTTGCTTAGCAACCCACAGTATCAACAAAATCACTATGTCTATTTTCATGCCTTTAAATTTTAGCCCTTGCTTTTAAGGTGAAAACATAATTCAAATATCTAATTAATTTCTTATAGCAACTCTTAAAACTATTCTTTTAATTGAAATTCAAAATAGTTTAGTTGCATTTCCTTCAGTGCATCTCTCTCTCCTTCTAATAAACTTGGATTTATTTTTTTTCTTTAATTCTATATTATTCAGTTAGCAACTACTTTTTAGGTCTTAGTTTGGGAATTATTTAGGCAAAATCCTATGGTCATTAATGGAAGACTTAATGCTCCAATATTATTTTTATGTTTGTTATTTAAACAGTGAGCAAGCTCCTTGCTCCTCACTGTACATCATGTAATATACTAATATACTAATTTCTAAAGCATTTAGTACAAACATGTACCAACATACAGCTTAAAAATCTGTAATTAGAGTGCCGCCTCCTTTTACTTGGAGCTGTATTAATAAGCATAATATTAAATTATTATACTAAAAATTAGGTTCTTACAAGTCCTCTGCTAATAAGAATTTTGAATCCTGTGTGGGAATTCATATCTAAATAGATGCGAGTAATTAGCTTCATATTCTAACTTCAGTTTAGCATTAAAATCCAATGAGCTTCAGTGGGAACCTTAGACCTAGGACTGAAATTGTTCAGAGTGCTTGACAGATTTGTCAGCCATTAATTGTGCACAGACTGTGCCTGTGAAATTAGGTTTTCATCCTAGGCCAAAGTCTGGTTCTTTTTTACACTTTGGGAATTTGATTATAAGGATTCAAGTATTAGAGAAAACGCTGAGAGTATCTCTTTATGTGTGGCAGCTTTAGAATTAATTTGCTGCCCATCTTCATTTGAGAAACCCCTCCTGAGCGCGGAGGGACGGGGCGCAGCTGATGGGCAGCGTTGCTGCTGACCACCTGCAGACTTACACAGATGCGAGACCAGCGGTGCGCTCGGCAGCCTCCTGCTCCGCGCTGCAGCCCCTGGAGCACCCCCTGGAGCACTGGGGTTCCATCCAGCTCCCTGCTCCACCCAGCCCTGGGACTAGGCCAGC
>NW_024526633.1:0-1101 GCF_017590135.1 Pyrgilauda ruficollis
AAATAAAAACCCCCAAGAAAATGAAATAAAATACCCAAAAAATCAAATAAAACACGCAAAGAAATGAAATGAAACACCCAAAAAAATAAAATAAAACAGCCAAAAAATCAAATGAAACATCCCCAAAAAAAATCCAAAAAAACAACCCCAAAAAATGAAATAAAAACCCCCAAGAAAATGAAATTAAATACCCAAAAAATCAAATGGAACACCCGAAAAAATCAAATAAAACAGCCAAAAAATCAAATAGAATACCCAAAAATATAAAAAAAACCAAAAATCAAATAAAACACCCAAAAAATCAAATAAAACACCCCCAAAAAATCCAAAAAAAAACCAAAAAAAAATGAAATAAAACACCCCAAAAAATCAAATAGAACACCCCAAAAAAATCAAACAAAACACCCCAAAAAATTTAAAAAAAAAAACCCAAAAAAATCAAATGAAACACCCAAAAAAGTGAAATAATACGCCCCAAAAACCCAAATATCCACCCCAAAAATTCCCCCAAAAAACCCAAATAAAACACCCTAAAAATCCCAAAAAACCCACCCCAAAAATCCCCCCAAAAAACCCCAAAATCGCTAAAAAAACCCCAAAAAAAATCCCAAAAAAACCTCCCAAAAAGAGACCTCAAAAAACACCACCCCAAAATCCCCGAAAATCACCCCAAAATTCCCAAAAATCCCCGAAAATTCCCAAAATTTCCCAAAATTCCCCGAATTTGCCCCAAATTTCCCCGTATTTATTTTCCAGCCCCACATCTGGCAGCCAGATGTGCCCCAAAACCCCAAAATTGCCTGAAAATTCCCCAAAAAATCCCAAAAAATCACCCGAAAATCCCTCCAAAATCCCCGAAAATCCCCGAAAATTCCCAAAATTCCCCGAATTTGCCCCAGATTTCCCCGTATTTATTTTCCAGCCCCACATCTGGCAGCCAGATGTGCCCCAAAACCCCAAAATTGCCTGAAAATTCCCCAAAAAATCCCAAAAAATCACCCGAAAATCCCTCCAAAATCCCCGAAAATCCCCGAAAATTCCCAAAATTCCCCGAATTTGCCCCAGATTTCCCCATATTTATTTTCCAGCCCCACATCTGGC
>NW_024526634.1:0-38067 GCF_017590135.1 Pyrgilauda ruficollis
TAAAATTGGCTGACTCGCAATTTTCATGTATAACACCTCCCACCCAAGACCTGCTCCTGCCCTGTGGTGCCTGCAAGCCCCACAAGCAGCAAACAGGATCTGTTTCCTGCTACCCAGCCCCCATCCCATCCTCCAGGTTCCTATACTTGGCAGGGCTGGCTGGAGGAACCTGGCAGCATCTCAGGTACCTTCCCGGGGTGCCCAGACATGTCCAATGGCCGGAATGAGCCACAGGAGAGGGCTAATCCCCGCTGAGTGGGGAGAAGGGAGCTGTATGGATCCCTCTCCAGGTAAACCATCCAGAGCTATGCCCAGCATCCCGGTGCCAGCGGGGATTCGGGGTGGTATGGGGCCAGGACACCTTCCTCTGCCCCTCTGGGCTCCCACCACATGCAGGATCAGATTTGCACTTTGCCTTTTGCCCTCTTTGCTGCTTTTTCCCCCCCCAGTTACAGTGAACGGGCATATTTACCAACAACTGTGGTGGGAAAAACCCTGCTATACCTTCTCTGCCTGCTCTCCCTGCAGTATCCAGGGTATCCATCCACAGTTTCACACTTCCTTTGTCCCAGTTTACTTCCCTATTACACTCTACATTTCGGAAGGTTATCACCTGACTGCTCAACAGCCACTTTCGGCAGTAATCGCTCTTGTAAGGATTTCTAAGTGCTTTCTTCTTCATGGGTCTTGGATAAGAGACTTCCCGCCCCTCCACATAAGGACCTTGGCTGGCCCTTTAGACATGTCAATGTAATGCCATCTCCTTCCCAAAATTCCCAGGGCACGGGTTACTTTTGATCCAATGTAGACCAGGCACTTGCTGGTACCATTTCCCCTCCTGCCCCCGCCGAGTCCCCCTGTGCCGCAAGAATCCGAGCCCACCCCGAGGGTCCCCACTTCCCCCCGCACGGCAGCAAAATCTCGACGAGGGTGGGATTCGAACCCACGCGTGCAGAGCACAATGGATTAGCAGTCCATCGCCTTAACCACTCGGCCACCTCGTCCCGCTGTGGCAGTCTGTCGCCCCCTGCCGGCCTTCCCGCCGTGCGGCGCGGCCCGTCCCTGTCTCGTCCGCTGTTTGCTGGCTGGAGGGCCGAGAGCGACATAGTGCTGCAACGCCCTATTAGCGCAGTAGGCAGCGCGTCAGTCTCATAATCTGAAGGTCCTGAGTTCGAGCCTCAGAGAGGGCAGCGTTTTGGGGTCTTTTTTTATTTCCCCGTGGCCACCCGAGGTGGCTCCGCAGTGCGTCCGGCCCGGATACTGCCGACGCCTTCGTTCGGCCCCCGCGGCGGGCGGCTCCCACGGACTCGGAGCGTTCATAGAGCGCGGGGAGGCCGGAGGCGCGGGACGGGCGGTTCCCACGGGCGCGGGGCGGAGGCGCGAACGGCGCACGGCAGGACGAGGTGGCCGAGTGGTTAAGGCGATGGACTGCTAATCCATTGTGCTCTGCACGCGTGGGTTCGAATCCCACCCTCGTCGAGATTTTACTGCTGCCACGGGTCTTCCATGCACAAATACACGCTATGGGGGAGGCAGGGAGCTGAGCAAGACCACCCCCCGCAATGGCACCCCACACACCCCCCGGGTAACAGACAGCAGCCACTCTCCCCATTCCCTTCCCCCTCGAGAGCATCCCATACCATGAGCTTTTACAGAGGAATGAGGCACCTTTCAAGCCACTACAAATTTTGTTAGGTACAAAACACAATTTACAGCAAATAGTATAAGCCACGCTCCCAAAGCTCTGATGGGTTTTGACAGCTGAATTTCACGTAAACTGAGAACATCAAAAGCAGGGCACAGGCTTCCCTTCACATGGAACCAGTTAAACAACAAAACTAAGCCAAAAAAAGCACATGGAGCAGGAACAGCCTTAAAACACACTCTTTCCAATTTAAATTTATTTAAACTTAGCATTAAGTTACTATTGCTATTTTGGGTTTAAGAGAAATACTACAAATGAAATGCTATTTTAAAAAAACTGTAAAATTACTTTTTGGAAGGCAGTTGACAATTTCAGACTACTGAGGATTTCAACTTGGGTTGGGCAGGCAAGATAATCAGTTTAGTGCAGTAGTTTATATTCAGCCTGGCAGAAGGCTCTGTTTGAGAAAAATTGGCTGATTTTGTAAGAAAAAGAAAAAGATGAACTGTGTAGGAGCATTGCACACATGAAGTACATCTTCAAATTAATTACTGGCAATTAAACCAAAACCAAGGGCCTTCAACTTCCAAAGGTTTTTAAATGCTGGAGAATGCAGGCTATTTGCTCTTCCAAAAAAAAAAGGAAAATTGTTTCTCCATATCTGTCTACTGAAGACTGAAGGAAGCATCCTATTTTCCAGCATGACATGGAATCTGTGGAATAAGCACCTCAGCTATTTTTAATCCTGAAAGCATTGAATAAAGTAGATCTTGGGCCCAGAACAACAAAAATCCTGCTGGATTTGCACTGAGCAACAAGAAGTACAAAAATCATGGCCAAGTGCTGCTCCAACTTGAGAATGGACTGTTTTGACATTCCTGGAAACAGAATAGGAATTTCAAACCACAGTGCTGCTGCAAGGCAGTTCCTGCATGAAGGAAGCACAGACTGACGTAACATTTCAGGGACTGTGGCTATGGACAGCAATTGCTCCAGTGTTCCCAGGGGCCCGTGCTGCCCTACAGCTGAACCTGATGAAGCTGTGTCTACCCACAATGAGAGCTGGGAGAAAGAAAGAACACCACTGTTAATTAAGGCCTTCCAAGAAAAAGCATTTGACTCTGTGCCTGTGGAGCAAAAAAGGAGGGAGTCCCAGATCATCCATGACATGCTTGCTCCACAGCCATGTGAGAAGGGCCCAGGCTCCATGGCTGCTCCATGTTCTCATCCCAGGAGAACACTTGCTTGTTCTGGAACATGCCCAGGAGTGCATCTGTTCAATCAGCTCGACCTGGACTTCTTTCCTGAGTCTCCATGTCTCAGCTTGGCTCAAATGTCCACCATGTCCACCAGAGCAGAGAGGTGGAGTTCAGAGGCAGCCTCGGCCTCCTTGGTGGCTCTGAGGAGCTGGTGCAGGTGTTTGAGTCTGTCTGACAGTGCAGAGCTTTGCTCCAGCTCCGGAACCTTGTGTCCCTCCTGACTCCCAGCCTGGGCAGAAGGAAATGAGATGAGACTGACTTTCTCCCAAGGTAATTCCCACTACAGGTTTTGCAGCTACTGCACTCCTCAGAGCTTTAGTTTAGCTCAGAATTGCCTTCTCTTACCTCTTGAGCAGCTGACATGGGACTCTTCACCAAGGGGCAGGTGGCAGCTGGGGTGGAAAGCAGAGACTGAGGGAGGTAGAGAGGAAGACCCAGGAGATCCCCAAGGGGCTCCATATCCTCAGCTAGATATCGGTGCAGCTGCTCTTCAAACCTGGATGGGAAGGGCAAGAGCATCGGTCAGATGGCAGCCTGGCTTTCTCCCTGTTTTTTACTGTAACCAGTGCGTTACAGTGAGAGGTTTTTTGGATTCAGAAGAATCTGATCTCCACAGCCATATTCAAAACAGTCTGATACGCCCCACTGCAGCTATCAAAATTCATCACACAGGACTGTGGTACAGAGAGGAAACACACAGACTGAAAAGACTCAACTTATGGAAAGTTAGAAGAGACAAAATCCTCTTGGACCAACCTCAAAAGCTTCAGTTCTTCATCTTTGTGATCTGCATTCCTACAAACTGACATCCCAGAGAGGACTTTATAGACATTTGTGACACTGGGGGCCACACAGAGCACTGTACACACTGCTTCAGTTCTGGTGGTGTGACTGACCACAGAGTTTCCAACCATTCCTGAGAACTCCGAGAATAGTAGGGAACTGCCTTGATGTGCTTGATGAAATCAGATGGAACTTTATAGACAGTCAGGGCTCTTTTCTAACACAGTTTAACTTCCTATTCCATACAAGTTACAATCTGTTTACAACCCTGGGCTGAAGCTGCGAGGAAAAGATGCTGCTCTGGGAACTTACCTCTTGCTTTCTATTTTTTCCAGTTGCAACTGTGCTAATAGACGCTCCTGGGCCAAGGATGTGTCTCTGAATTCATCTGTACTGGGAATGCTCACTTCCTGACCTGGCAGCATGTTCATGCCAGAGCCATACTGACCTGGCAGCATGGAGATACTGTAGGGCTTCTTAAAAAACTTGGGAGATTTTATCTTTGATCTGAAGAGGGGAGAAAAAAAACAATTTAAAAAAACCACATGAATTGGTAGGAGTGTGTTGATTTTTTCCTCTTAGCTTGAAGCCTGGAAATAGCAGGGAGTGAGAAGTGATCATTTTGAGAAATCACGCCCTTGTGCCAGGATCCAACACAGCACCACCTGTGCATGGGATTAGAGAGGAACTAATCTGACAGGAGCACAGGATTCACCCCAAACATCACCCACTACACAGCACAGCTGCAGCTAAGTTGCCAAGAGGGAAGAGAGTGGCTTCCATCTGGACATGGCTAGGGAAGTGAGCTAGAATTGACATCTCAAACACTTTAATGCCACACAGCTCTAAGGCATCCTTCCCCCTCAACCTACCATTTTCTCAGAATCACATCGTTTTCTCGCCATGCTTTGCACAACTCCAAAGCCTCAGCAGCAGGGTTTTTTTTGGCAGAAGTTAATTTCTACACTTTTGGCACTCCCCAAGTAATCCATTTCTCTGAGAGCTGAGTAACTCTCTACAAATAAAATCCACTTCCTACTCTGTTTCAGCACAGCCTTGTACATCATTTTAGGGACATGTACACAAGCAGGTTGTGAGAGGATACCAAATGCTACTCTTCAGCACCGTGCAGGCCACCTCACCTCTCGTAGCCTTGACGGATGTCCTCCTGTGTCCGCAGCCTGGCTTGATCCCATGAGAAAGGCACAGTGTAGTTCTTTAAATGCTCCTTGAAGAAGTACACGCGAATCTGACCATCTTTGCTTACAGCTTCTGTGAATAAACCCAAACCCAACGTTTATCATTTGCACAGGTTTTCTCCTTCAGAAGAAAAGCTCATTATTAAAAAGGCAATTTGGGGCAAGAGCAATTGTTCACTTCCAAACAGATTTCAAACAGAGTCTGGGATAAGCTTCATTAATCAACAGAAGTGATAATTAACTGCCCTCCCTGCTGACACAGCTTCTGAAGGGTAACTCTTGGCCTTTGCTTGATTCAAATCCTCTCCCATTGGGAGGGCAGGGCTGAAAGACTCTAACCAGAGCCACATTTGTAGTCACAGGATCAAGTCAAGCCATAGCCAATACTAAATACATGCTCTAAAGGGAAGACACAGGCAGAACACAGCAGGACCAAAGCTGCCTCCCTGCTACACATCATTTGCTGCCATATGGAAAGGCACCACTGGCAATGTATTAAATACCATCACAAAAGAAGCATCATCCACGCCGCAGGAGGATAAAATACCTGGAGCAACAGGCAGTTTGGGTGGTTTCCAGTCTCTCAGTTTATGATCAATACAGACCGCCAAGATACAATCCCAAGGGATCTCATCAACAGAAGGTCCATCTTCATCAGAGCTCCCAGTTGTTCTGGTTTTCCAGTTTTGGTAAGTTTTGCTTAGCAGATTCTCCACCTGGGACTGGATCAGTGGTTGAGTGTGGGAAGAACTTGCAATCTGAGAGACATACTGAAAAATCATGTGGCAAACAGGACGCCAAGGAGCTATGGAACAAAAAAAAAACAAAGTAAATTTCAAGAATTTGTCACAGAACCAGCACTGCACAAGGCACATCTTGAAGAACAACGTGCTGCCAAGAAGATATTGGAGAGTGAAGTACCTACCACCTAAAGGAGGCAGATCTAAGTATGGGATCTGGAAGGACAGCACAGCCTTCTTCAGCCAAGCCAGGTGATCTGGCATGTTCCACTGCAGGTGGGGCAACACCTTATTACCCCCTGCTTCTGAAAACTCTGTGACAGGCCAAGACAAGTCACAAAAGTGCTCTGAGGATGCCACATCTGACAGGAACTGCAGCACACTGTTGTAGAGCTCTATGATGACCCCAGGCTCCTGGGATGGCAGCCCAGCTAACCGCCTCTCCTTCCAGTCATGGTAGAAACGCTTGCCAAATTCTCCATCAATCCCATCCTCAATGTACTCCTGAAGGGTCTGGCTGCAGAGCTCAAGGGAGGCAGGACACTGGGACACCAGCCAGCCCACAGCTGCAGAGACCTACGACACACAAAAGAGGGAGGGTTAGAAACTGCTCTGCAGTGATCGGGACACAAAGGATTCAACCCTAAGTTTGAATAACATTCTCCAAGAGAATATGCAGAAAAAGGCAAATAAATCAGGTATCATCATACTTATATTTACAACAATAATTCTTCAGCTAGGTGGCCACAAACTGAATTTCCACACAGCAAGCTCAGGAACAGACAAAGAAGAGGCTGTTCACATGAGGTACAGGTATGCAGTAGAATTCCCTGCTGCGGGATGCTGGGGTTGTTGAAAACTTATCCAGGAAAAATTGGACAGATTCACAGAAATTAGCCCAGGGTGACTATATAATGTCAGATTGTGGCAGTCCTTGAAGTGCTGACCTAAGTTGTGAGGGTTTGTGGGGGAGCATCACTCCAGGCTTGTCAGTGAGAGATCTGTATGATCGTATTCCTGTACAGAACATGAGGCATCTCAGTAGAGGCATCTCAGGCCCATCCACCAAGATGGGATAACTCTGGATGATCTCACAGCAACCAGAACAGCTACAAAGGGTCTTCAGCATTTCAGGACTAGGAGCTTAAGGATAAAATGGTTTACCCACCACTAGCACTCCTCTGTTGGGCAGCAACACAGGCAGGGCAGACAGGAGTGGGTTTAGGTAATCCATGAATTTTGGTCTCAGTGCAGTTTTCAGTATTTTTTTTTCCTTGTAGGAAATGCCACTGATCTCTGGTCAGTGAAAATAGAACAGTCATAAAAAAGGGAAAATAATTCCTGCATCTTGCTGTTCTTACCCTTCTGGTGCCTTCTAAGTCATTGACAGAGCCTGGGAGCTCTACAATCATGTAGTCTGAAATAAGATGGGCTGAAATCAAGTCCTGAAGCATCAAACCTTAAAAAATAAGAAAACTTATCATATACACAGAGTAAGAACACATGTCCTTGGGCCACATGCTCTGCATTACATTCACTGCATTGCTGCTCCCCTCCACCTCTGCCCACACACTCTCATGATCAAATACTGTGTGTGAAAGAAAACTGGATGACAGAACTGGTGAGCTCTTAATGCCTCAAGATTTTTAGGAAAGCTTTGGAATGTGCTGTACTTCACAGCCTCTTGCTTTAACTGTAACTAAGAGGCTGCACTAGTCACAACACTTCTATTTCAGGCAGCCCTAAACAATCATTTTTTCAAGATACAAAAATAATTACATACCATCTTCTACTTCTTTCTCCACAGCCTCCTCTTTCTGACTGGGGACTAGAATCATCAAAGGAACTATGGGGTGGAAAGGTTTCGCCTGAAGCAGCTGTTTCAGCTGCAGTAAAGCTGAAAGCCAGTAAACATCATCTTCTGCAACATCTTCACTGCTAACTCGGGGGGGCAGGAGAAGAACGAGGCCACTGGTCCCAAGCAAGTCCTTTTGTGTCTCAGCCAAATCAAGCTCTGAGTCAGAGAGCGCACCATGTGCCACCTAAATAGGCAACAAAGATGACAACAATAATGTAGCTAAACAAAGCTATTTCCACAGCAAACTCTGCAGTTTATTGTCATTGCCCTTCAGCTTTGACATCCTTTTCCAGGAGCTCTACACAACCAAAGACAACAAGCTGTTGTCAGGCCAACATGGATGCATCTGATAAGTGAGCTGAGCACAGAAGTGCCTGTCAGCACCTGCTTTGGGACCATGAATTGATGATTCAGGTTCTACTATTACAGGTATTTCTCAGCCGATTGAAAACAAAGAAAAAACTCCATCTTTTTCAGACTTTTTCAACAACCCTATCCCTCTGTCTTAAGTTGGAAATGCAAGATGTGGCTGGGGTGTTTATTCTATTGCCATCTGTTAGACCTGGGGTGTTATCTTCTGTTAATTGGACCACCTGTTAAAACCAGGCAAGGCACTTTTCTTTATCTCTTCCACAAACCAATCCTCCCTCAGGGAAATATCTTCTTTTATTGGGCCATTGAGTGTCACTGCATGACTGATAAAATTACATCATCCCACTGGGAGATGCTACGCTCAGGGGGAGGAGCCAAACATTCCTACCTGGATATAATCTGGGATTTGGAACACCACAGTCAGGCTTTTCCCACTGGACTGCCAAAGGAGCAGCTGTCTTCTCCACTGGACTCCCAGAGGAAGACCAGGCCCATCTACACCACCACTGGATTTTCAGAGGAAAACTCCACCCTTCTACAGGATCACTCCTTCAACAGAACCACACCTGTCACTCCAGGAGGACTGCAGCCACCATTTAATGGGACTGTTACCAGTGCCCCACAGGGTGACCAACAGGGTGTCAGGTCATATTCTGACTCTCTCAGTGTTGTTTTGTATTACTGCATTTTTTTGTCTTTTCTTTTCTCCTAATAAAGAACTGTTATTCCTACTCCCAAATCTTTGCCTGAGAGCCCCTTAATTCCGAAATTATATTAATTCGGAGAGAGGGGGTTTGCATTTTCTGTTTCAAGGGAGGCTCCTGCCTTCCTTAGCGGACACCTGTCTTTTCAAACCAAGGCATCCTCCCAGTATCATCTCCTTCCATCTGACAGGACACAATATCCACTGGAAAAGAGCCCACCCTGCTTTTATGGCCTCTTAGATATCATGGAATTTTCTCACCTACCTTTATACACACACTGACTTTAATGCTTCTGTTCCCCTGCATGCCAGGAGAACTAAATAACGTCAGTGTTTGAATTTTGCCTTCTGTATGTGAAGCGTTTTTCTCACAGTTTCTGTGTCCCACAAACTTGGCTTTCAGCCAATCCATCAGTATCCTAGCAAACAAAAAATAGGGCTTTGGGGGTTTTGTTGTTGAAACTGGCATTTTAGGGTTTTAGTATTAGCACCTCTAAGGTACCACAATCTATCATAATCCTATAAATTTAGGTTATGATAAATAGACCTAATAAATAGCTATCAATTTTAATGAAATTATCTATCAAGGTTTTGTTTTCAGTATTAGCAAAAGGAACTAAAAAATGTTAAAAAATTCAGATCACTGTAATAAATTACAGCTATATTGTTTAGAGTACTCTGGAGGGAAAAAAAAAAAGCTGGAAACCTGACATGGTACTGGCAAAATTACATCAAGGACTGTGTACTACTAATCTTCTTCTACCTAAATAAAAGAAGTCTGCCGTGTTTGAGAAAGAGACCCAGCAACCAACTCTTCAACATACCTATTGGGATCATCCTTGGAATATTCATCATCACTGGGCAAAACCAAGAGCGCCTTCCAAAAAACCTGTTCTTGTTGAACTGGAATATGTTCCATGATTAGCGAGACAAGATCCAGGGGAGTCCAAGCTAAATCACTTAAAGACAGACAGAAGAACTGGTCAAAAGATTCACGCCAGGGCTCTTTCCCAGCTGAGGAATGTCTGCCTTGCACTGAACAAGTTACAATACTGTAGTGTATTGACCAGTTAATTCTTTGGATCTGTTCCTCATCCTTCAAGAACTGCTGCTGCTAAAGCTGACACATGAGCCTTACTCTGGGGATTTCAGGAGCACATGCGTACTGCTTCACTTCCACACTGATCCAACACACATCCAGGCCACTGGAAAGCATGAGGAGCCATGGGAAGCCAGACCTTCTGCTGCAGCTCAATTATCTCAATCAATACTTTCTGACCACAATCCAGGTCACTGATAGCTCACTTACTCCTCTAACCCCATAGCCCATCCCAGGCCCCATCCCATCTAAGTACAAAGTCACACCCCATAATACCCATCAGATCCTTAAAATTACACCCAGGAGGATCATCTGACCCAACACCTTCATTAATTTAGTGGAAGGTGTCCCTGCCCATGGCAGGGGGATGGAATGGACAAAATTATCTTTAAGGTGCTTTCCAACCCAAACCATCCTATGATTCTTCTATGACTTTCCTGTTCCCCTTATTCCAAAATACCCCCAGAAGCAAGGCTGCAAGCAAACATTCGGGCATGGTTAGCCATACCTTCTGGCCACTTCTGGTATCTCTGGCACATCTGCTGCAGCTTGCTTCTAAAGAAAACAAGAACCAAACCCCAGCCTACCTTACCAACTGGTGGTAGAAGTGCTGAACTTTGATTTCATGCACTGTCTTGTTTCTCAGCAAGTTCAATCTGGAAATGAAATATTCTTGGCTGTGTATTTTATGTGTATGTATATAAGTATGTGTGTAAACACATACTTTAAAAAAATCTAAGAACACTGAGGCCTGGGAAATATTACAGAGGCCTCAGAATACTGCTGTTAACAGAAGAATTTATTTGGATATTCAGTCTTAGTCATGACATTTATGGAGAAAGTATTTTGGAAGCTATTTAAGAATAAACAGTTCTGCAAACCCACTATAACACTCAAAATGAAAGAATTGTTGGTAACTTATCTTCCAAAAATCAACCAGATTTCCTACTGATGCCACTGGAAGTATCCCTTACCTCGTGCAAGAGATTCCTAGCTTTCCT
Source organism: Pyrgilauda ruficollis (assembly GCF_017590135.1). Taxonomy (NCBI): domain Eukaryota; kingdom Metazoa; phylum Chordata; class Aves; order Passeriformes; family Passeridae; genus Pyrgilauda; species Pyrgilauda ruficollis. Next base: position 10,660 of record NW_024526634.1, read on the forward strand.
CCATTCCCCAGGTTTACAAATCTCTTGCACAAGTTCTCCATGGCTATAGGCCACTCTGCACTGGGGGACAGTGCTTTCAGTTGATGTTTGGAATCCAAGCCACAGGGAGCAGCTGGAAATGCCCTCATCTGACGTTTCAACTTTGTCCGAGCTACCACTGCTTCCCTCCACCTTTGGAAAAGGACAGATAAATAGGTCACATTCATGAACTCTTCTGCAGACCTCTGTCACCACATATTTGTAAAACGACCACCACAACAACAACAACATACTGAGCATATGGGCAGGAAAACCAGTGATCAGCAGAAACAACACAAGGATAAACTACTACAAGCTTCTAAACAGAATGAAGCCAGAATCTCCTTCCAAGCTCATTACCTGACTACAACAAGATGTGATCCCCTCCCCACGTACGGTAATTTAGCAGAGGCTGGTACTAAGACTGTAAGGTCTACCCTTATCAAGGAGATAAGACAGAAAAAACTGTCTCAGAAAGAACACAACCAGACAGTGGTAGCTCCATCTCTGTTAACTGCTCCATGCCAATGCTCCCAAGTGAAGCAGCCATGTCCCAGGGTGGTAACTCACCGCTGTAAGTATTTGCAGAAACACTGGAGCTTCTGAAGAGTTTCCTTGGCAATCTGGAAAATCTCATCCTCCAGAAAGAGCTCCATGAAATGGCCACACACTTCTTCTGAACACCGGGCAATCCGGGCTTGCCGGTCTCTTTCTAAGGCGCATCTGGTTCCAAATAAAACAAACCAAGACTGCTAAGTTGAAGACCTCCAGCAAATGCCAATTCAGTGGGCTGAGATGCAAACAGGGAAATCCATGACATTTAGGAAACCCTTGGGAGAGCAAACTACAGCATGCAGCACATTGCGCATACCTTAATTCATTGACTGAAGCTTCTTTGACGCTCTCCTTTATTACTTCTTCCATTAATTCCATACCCAGCAACTGGCTCAACTGCTTTATTAACTCTTCTCTTTCCTGCTTTTGCCTGGAAGGACAAAGAAAAAATTTAGATTGGCAAACCTGCTGCTTAGTTACACAAGAACTACATGCAGTGTCAAACAGCTAATTTGCCTAAAATTATTTCTCACTATCTGGTTTCTAAATAAACAGCTTTGCATGGAGCCAGGTTTCCCTTAAAAACACCTTAAGCAACCAGATCTAGTGAGTGGAATCCCTACCCATGGCGGGGGGCTTGGAACTAGATGTTCTTTATGGTCCTTTCCAAATCAAACTATTCTAAGATTCGATTTATTCTTACCCCAATGAGCTACAAACAAGTAGCTCACTTAGAAGGAAAAGCTCCTGCATACAGCAGATGCATGTCCCTCTCTGGAAGCTCTGGGTAAATAAAAGTTCCTAAATTTCCCACCCACCATTTTCAGCATGGCTCTGAGGCAACCAACATGCTAACCAGCCGATCATCTGAGAATGCAGAGGGGAGCCCTGCCTGTACAATCCCAGGGAAGTTCAAGGTGAGACTGTTCTGCCACCATGGCAGAAAGACATGGGCCTTGAGCAGAGGCACAAGGGCTCAGGCTGGCACCAGCTGTCCTTATATTGTCTGGGGTCTACCCAGCCCACTGTGCCCCACAGCCAAAGCAGTGCCTCACCTCTCCTCTTCCACTCTGCGCCGTTCCTCCTGAACACGCTGTCTTTCCGCACTGAGCATGTTCCCAGCCACTTCTCTGAGGATCTTCCCCAACACCTCAGTCACAAGTTCCTCAACGGCGGCCTCTGAAGCACTGCAGCAGAAACAGCAAATCTCTTCTCAAAGGCAGAATTGTTTCATTCAAAGCCCCAGGTCTATACTTTTATCAGCCACACCTTGCTCTCTGTGGTGGGCTGACTCCAGCCATTAGCCAAGAACACACACACTGATACTGTGTGTGTGTTCTTGGCTCCCTTCCCTCCCCGCATTGAGACAGGGAAGAAAATAGGAAGAAAAAAGGAATACTCATGGATGGAAATAAATACACACTGTAATACAGAAAGGCAAAACCCCCACTTCCCCATCAAGCAAAGTAAATGCAGCCAGTCATCACTTCCCATGGGAAGAGCAATACCCAGACAGTACTCAACCAATGTCCACCCTGAAAGCCACAAATCTCCAACTTCTTCCTCTAACCCAGTTTTATTGCTGACCATGACATCTCAGGGAATGGACTTTAGTCAGTCTGGGTCAGCTATCCCCATTCAAACAGTGCTGGAACAACAACTGTTTGGGTCACATCCCACATCTGTGACTCTACCAACTGCCCTGTAGAGGAAATTTATCAGAAGCAGAGAAGCAGCCAGATCTGGACTTGCTCCTCTTTTCCCCATTTGGGCACCTTCCCTTCCATGACAGAGGTTTCTAACCAGGCAAAGCTTCCAGAGGGTTGGGTCAGCCTTCCCTTAAGGCTAGAGCTGGGATGTGTCAGACATCTGAAGAAAGGTCTGCTTTCCCTTCCACTGCATCAGTAACACAGTCTCCATCAGAGATCTGGCAGTGCTTAGTTTTACCATCTTCACACATGGTGCTGCTATGGCAAGGGGCAACTGTGGTGACAGACTCCAGGAGAACCTGCAAGAAATGCTCTTTACCAGATAGCAGCAGCCACATAAGCTGCTCCTGCTCTGCCCACTTCTCTGCACTCTCCTTTGAGGACATCATGCACAAGCCCGTCCACCACTTCAGCAATGTCCTGCAACACAGCAGAGGAAGCAGCTGAAACAAGGTGTAGTCCTTCTCAGGAGCAAACTGAGAGTAAGGTTCTCCAGCCTTCCTTAACTGACTGTAATTCACAGCAGCATCTGTATTTCTGCTTACAAACTGAGCCAACTTAACCAAACACAACAGCCTGAAAACTTCAGACTATTTAAACTATCTAAAAGGTTAGTAACAGCCCAGAAACAAAACCAGATTTTTGTACTAAATATGGGCAAATCAATTCAGGAAACCATAACTGAGGAGAGACTCCTATTTTCTTACTTTAGACTTCCATTCTAAATCCAGCTGATTTAATTCCAAATTATCAAGTCTACCGTTCACTGAAATTTGCCATTATCTCGGTAGAATATGACAACTGTACTGTACAAAGCAATGAGACACTCTGAGACTGGCTCAGCATCAGCATACAAAAACTTGTGTGGGAGGGAGAAAAACAGCACAGGTAGACGGGGTACACATTCAAGACCCAGCATTAATGGATGTACCTACAGCAAGAAACTTTTGTCATGTCTCATTTGACATACATGCATGTTCCAGAAAAATTAAATACCCTAAGAATTTGGTTACCTTTTGTTATATTTCACAGATATTTCCCAAATATTTCCTGATGAGTTTAGATTTCCCTACCTCGTCTGAGTAGCCAGGCTGAGGCTTTGAAGGGGGAGGCTCAGGCTGTGCAACAGGCTGGGAGATGGGCTGTGCAGAGGGCAAGACTGGCACCAGCTGACGAGGCAACAGTGAGGGCAGAAGATGAGATGGGGACTGGACTCTCACTGCTGTGGCCTCTAAATCCACACCTCTGCTTTCCACTCTGCCTTCTTGATAGGGAAAAGGAGAAAAATTAAGGAAACCAGATGAGTCACAAACAGAAGCAAATTTTATCCTCAAAAAACTGGCTTGTCTGATAAAACTCAGCAGTTCATAAAATAAACCCATAAGAGCAGTTTGTTGCCTTAAAGTAATAAATATATCATAGAAATTAATTTACATTTATGAATATTTTATACAAAACATTTAAACATTTAATTGCACATTACCCCCATTACCAAGCACATGTATTTCCAACAAAGCAACTGTTTTAAGTCAGGCACATCTGGCACCTACACACACTATCTGTGTGTATCCTTTCCAGCAAGGATAGAAAAGCACACATTCAGCTAACCTGAAAACTGACATGTTTATACACACAGAGCCAACAAACAGCTGCGAATAAAAAACGTGCAAACTGCAAAGGAAAGTTGGCTACCTGAAGTAGTCAAACATTATTTCACTTATGTTGGCAAAATTTGGCTCAAGAGAGAATTTCCTGAATTGGAAAATACATTTTATTAATCAGGTTGTTCTTGGCTTTTACAGATACATAAATACACCTCAGCAACCTGGTCTAGTTGAAGGTGCCTCTGCCATGTCGGGTGTTGGAACTTGATGAGCTGCAAGGTCCCTTCCAACTCAAACCATTCTCTAATTCTCTTGGGATTTAAATTCTAATCCTTTCATTACATCTAAATTGCCATGCAGCTTCAATCTCTGAGCCACAAACAGCTTCTGCCTCGAGAGTGTATTCTGAGCAACACCTGAAACGCAGGTTTGCTCTCACCTGTTGCTTCCACACTGGGTTTTTGGCTATTGCTGGCCTGATCCACGGAGGTGCTTCCACCAATGTATTTGTTCTGCCCGTTGAAGCTGGACACAGGCACATGGTGGGGCACTGGGGGCAAGGGCCCCCCATTCACAACCTCACCAACTGAGACAGTGAGCTTCTGGCTGACAAACAGGGATTTCCGTGGTTTGGGTAATCCGTCTGGCTCCAGGAAAGCTGAGCGATTCAGCTCCACGTAACCACTGGGGAAAAACAAAAGTAACAACCAGGCATACGTCCACAAAGCTCCAGTAACCTACAGGCTTTCAATTCTGAAACTCATTGGTTCGAAACAGGATGTTGACAGGAACAGATGACCAGCTGGCATCCTCAAGAGTTTTTTTCCTGTCCCAGTCTCTCAAAATTCCAAGTTTGGATGAACACACCTTATAATGCATGGATTTTCATGGCAGACACTTATCTGAGAACTGCTGTCCTCCAACATCCTCTAACTTTGCACTGTTCAGCTTCATCCCACCCTACAGGCATCACTATAATGCCAGTTTCCCATGAAGGAGAACTGTGTCCTTATCTCCTATGGAGATCCATCCCCTGTTCTTGGCCCATTCTTTCTCTGGTTCCAACCTTCAGGAGCAGCTCCCCCACATTACCCCCTTTGCTTGACATCAGGCTAACCCCCCCAGGCATCACTTTCCTCACACTTACCCATCTGACACACTCAGGCCATAATAACTTATAAAATCAGTAGCCTCCTCGCAGTCTTTGAACAGCAGCATGCGGACGAGGTGGTCCAAGGGGAACGCTGTACTTCTCTGGGTGCTCACAGTGTAGGCAATATTGAGGGATTTGAGACCATCCTTACGAATCTGGGGGAAAAGAAAAAGCCACATAACTACTAGGAAAGAACCCAAAATAAACTATGAAGTGTACCATCAATGTGATAATCATGTTTAAATACACCAATACTTTGTCATCAAGTATCCACACAAACAATTATTTAGAGTTGCAACTTTCTTGTTAAATTCTACACACTTGCTTTCTAGTTTCTGTTCCTCTTTCATGATACTTGTTTAGAGCATATCCCTTTGTGATTCTTCTGCAGAAAAAACAGCTTCCAAGGTCTTCTGAAAGTGCAGACTCATATATTTTTGCAGGACTCTCAGGCCTGCTTCTCTGCTTCCTAAGTTTCTTTTTTCCCATGTTTCAGGGAAATATTTATTTGTACACAATTACAAGGAAAAAAAAGAGCATTTCAGTATTTGCCTTTCATATCACAGCAGAAAGGTCCTGATAAATTTTTTAACACTTCTAAATAAGCAGTAACAATATTATTTTTATGGCTCAATATCTACTAAATTTTCTGCTGATTCTCCCTCAAATCCCAGACTGTCTTACTCATTAAATAATTTCAAAAATATCCATCCGTTTTTTCCTTACCTGGCTGAAATAACAGTGTAAGAGGCAGGCATTCAGATAGGAAGCTGCTTGCACAAGCTTGAAAAACCTCACAAAATTGTTGCTGTTTAATGCAGCAAAAGCTTGAACTGCAAACCTAACTTCCGGCGAGTTTCTAACCTCTGGATGAAATTGCTGAACTTCTCTGTGGAGACAAAAGACAGGGACAAAACTTTTGCTTCAATACTGAACAATCAACAGCCAACTTAGAACAGCATGGAATTAACATCAAGAGCATTACAACTTGTCTGGATTTAATTCTAGACTGAATTCTTCAAGGTAAAGAGAGAAAACAAATGATGTCTTGTTCTTACCTGAGAATATCACCCTTGTTGAGATTCAGCAAGACATTATAACCTCGGAACTCTGCTTCACTCTTGCAGAAAATCCCCTTGTTAGCTAAGTCCTGATACATCTCCTTCAAGCTCTGCAGGCATTTAGTCATGTTCTCATTGTTAATTTTAGCATCAAAGGAGGACATGGGCTCTTCACACAAGTGGTGAGCACAGTGGATGTGAAAGCGAGTGCACTTCTCAATCAGAGACACCATCAGTGGGTTGCAGAGGTGTTGCTGGGTTATATCCTAACAGAATAAAAAAGAACACATTATACATGTATTTTTAAACTAGTTGAAGAGCACAGTCACCTGGCACTACCTCTGGAAAACCCATTTCACTGTGCTTTGAGTCCCTCTGCAATACAAAACATTTCAACAACTATTGCTTTTCGCTTCCTTTTTTTACAGCATGATGGGATCTTTTGCTTTTTATCACCAAACACCTCCATTCACAGTGCTTACCTTTCTTATTCCACGAGTTCTGTTCCAGACAAAATCATACCATTCTCGGTAGTTTCCTTCTCCTTGATCCATAATATTTGTCACTAAATAGTCCATGGTCATGCTCAGTACCTCAGAGGGTCTCAGTTCATGGGGCAAAGGTTCCTCCTGATCTGCTGAAGACCTGCTATATTCTTTGATTGCTGCTGCATGATCCACCTGTAAGAGGTGAGGAAAAGAATAAAAACCTAAGTATGTGCAAGTTCCCAGCAGTAAAGAGGATTTCATCCCACCCATGCCTCTAACTTCAGCAAGGAGCTGACTATTGACGTGTTGACTTAGTCTGAAACTCCTAACCTTTAAGACAACATGTAGCTATAGATAATTACATATAATATGTAATTACAGCTTTAGAACTATAGTTCTAAATAACTGAATAATAGACATGACAGAGTGAAAAAGCAAATCTTGCTTTCCAGAATTCAAAGGCAATAATTAAACAGCCTGCAGAATTTTTGCACCAGAATTACCCCTGTAATCAGCTGAACAATACTGACAGCTCCAATGAGCATGACACATACTGATATCCTGGGAATCTCATACCTTATCAGTTCCTAGAAGCAATTCAAAGATGCTGAGCTGGTTTCTTGTCTCCCTCATGTAACGCTCCTTTTCAGGACACATATCTGGGCAAGTCCCAACAACAGTTTTTGCTTTGCCAAGATCAGTCCTTTTTATTCGAGCTAAAAAAACCCCACAGAAATAATTGAACAAACACTAAGCATTGCTTGCGTTTTGTTTTTTTTTCTTCACAATAAGCTATTACCCTGATGTGCCAAAACAGCCCTGAGCATGCAAGGCTGTACCCAAACTTTGGTATAGTCAGAAATGGACAAGGATGGGGCTCTCCCCACTCTGAGGCCTGTCCAAGTATTGCACATATTGCAAGTTTTGCTGAAAATACTGAAGCTTTTAAAAGACACCCAATGTTTTCTGTCCTAAGGAACAGCAATTTCAAAATTCTGCATTGAGTGGACAAGAAGTCTGTCAATATTAAAAATAAGGTCTTAAATTAGAAATAAGATCAGTTTCGAAACTGCAAGAACAGCATGGAAAGTGTTACAATCACCACTGTGAAACAAAAGGACATTTCCTGAAATAATTCTCAGCTGTGTAATAGTTTGAATTTGGAGAAATACTAGAGGCACTGGCACAAGTTGCTCAGAGAAGCTGTAGCAGCCCTACCCCTGGAAGTGTTCAAGGCCAGACTGGATGGGGCTTGAAGCAACCTGGGATAGTGGAAGGTGTCCCTGCCTATGCCAAGGGGGTCAGACTGAATGAGCTTTAGGGTCCCTCCTAACTCAAATAATTCTGTTATCTGTGGTTCTACAAAATGCAGCTAAAGCTTTGGGTCATCTTCTTTAAAGAGTCTGTAGAGATGCAGATCTCTCCTTCGCAGAAGATGGACATTCCACCCTTCCCTTTACACAAGACACTGCATGTCTTTTTGTGTTTTACAAGAAAAAAAAATACAGAAAAGAATACTCTAGGAGAGTATTTTATAGACTGTTCCACATTAAACTCTCTTTTAAGCTATTTCCGTAATATCACAACAGCTTTGCCACAAAACCCAAACACTTTTTTTCCAGCAAACAAGCAGATGACACACTCATTAGCTTACGTTAATTACCTTGTCGCATGATTTTGTCCCTCTGGTCCAAGAGCCTATATCTCTCTTCAGATGTCTCAGCCACCAATCCCACCAGGTTACTGAGAGATGACAGTGAAGCTCCCAAGCCCTCTGAGCTCTGCCCTTCAGAACTGGAATCAAACAGCTCTGCTTCAAACTGCAGTGCCTTTCGAAGGCCAGGCTTCTTTGCTGGAGAACTAAAGCAGAAGACTTTTCTATTAATAATATGTTAGCACATGCCCTGATCTTAATCAGTTCACTGTTCTTTAGGATGCCAGCACCTCTTTAGAAGAGTATTTTCTTCACAGGGAAACATGAACAATGTTTGGATGTCCTGTGCTACACCAGCCCCGGGAGTTAATCTGGTTATATCCTCAGCACTGCCCTGACAACGCTGCCAAGAGTTCTGGCATTGTGGAGAAAGTCCTAACAGAGAAGCACTTACTGAAAGTGTCATAGAGCAGACAGAAATGGATGGGTTCTGTAGCATTTTGCAATGCTAGGGCACAGCAGTTTGTATTTTAAGTTAGGAACTGGCTTGCTGGAGACAAACCCAATGTGCTTTTTACAGTAACAGAGATTATTTAAACATTTTACAGGGTCAAGTACAAACATGCTTTTTAAATCAAAGAATACTGATTCCTTCATAACATATTACTAATTTTATAGTTATATGATTACACATATCAAATTACTTTTGTCAGATTAGACAAATCATTGAGGTGTGACAAAGATGACAATCTTGCCACTTCTGTGACTGCCACGAACCAGGAAGACTGTTCAGCTGAAGTGAGACAATGATCCAAACTACTCCAAAAACGAGACCCTCATTCCACAGAGCTCTAATTGCCTCCAAAGGAAACTGCTTGCTTGAGAAGCTTATTGAATCACGACCATAAACAGTGTCATTACTACTCAGTCCTAGCTGGGCTCAGCCCTGTTTGTTCGCTTCCCTCATGCCTCACACTACAGGTGCTTTTATGAACAAAATATTTTACTTTCACCAAATAAAAAAACCTTAATAAGCCGTTAGGAATATCCTTCTGACAAAGTGTGAGAGCTGAGTACTTCTAATTCAGACAAATCAGAAAAGAAGGGAAGCAGCCTCCCTGAAGAGAATGTCACTATATTTGGCACACAGTGATCACCATTTTTCTTCAAGCTCCCCATTTCCTGCCAGGTGGATTCCCAGAGGAGAGGACATACCTTCTCCCAGGCATGACACTGCTAGCAGAAGATCTTATTAAAGGTTTTCTAAGAGGGGAATGCTGATAGCTTTGCTCTTCACTGCTTTGCCTTCCTTCATCTTCACCTGCTTTCTTCTCCTTGGATGAAAATTCTCTTTTTGCTGGACCTGAAATGACACATAAATATGAAACCAGGTACCTGCCAAGTAGTTTAAGCAACAGCTCTTTCTTGACCCCATGCAGGTGGTGATGACAACTAACACTCCCAGTTTTGTACATGCATGCAAAACTTCCACAACAACTTACACTAGGAGCTGTACCAAGTTTCCACCAATTGCTATCAAGGTCATTGTTCTACAAAGAGTAAGTATTTTTCAAGACAGTATCACTTAACAATAACTGTAATTAGCAGTAAATGAAGTCTAATCCTCAACTGAATCACAGTTCTCTCAGGTTTGCGATATAATCCACAAGTCATAACTCCCTATGGGATACAAAATCCATTTCACCTGAGTAAATCACAATTCCGAGTGCTCCTACTGAAATATTTATTTCACATATCGAAGCTTAGACTCAGATTGGCATGAATTAACACTTGCAGGAAAGAATTTCTTCTTCCAGAGACAATGTTTCACCAGATGGATTTCTTGAGCCCTCCAAGAACAGTTATTTTGGAATGCTGCCACAGACATAACAGCATGATAAAATTACACTGGCAAAAAGGCAGCCCTAGAGCTGCTGCTTCAAGATGTTAATTCTCAGGGAGACAACTCAGCAGCTATTTATTTTCTGGAAGGCAAGGCTGTGGTTGGTCAAAACTGAGGTGAACCATCCATGCGCTGGCAGCTGAAGAGCACCCACAGGCTAGGATCTCACAGGCACAAACACTGCACTCGTGGAGCTAAAGAAAGGGAAGCACTTGGCATTATAAGTATTCCCCTGGGGACTGAACAATCTCCTCTTGCCCTAGTATCAAGCAGGGTCTGGAATCCAGGTTTCCCACTTCTAAACTCTGTAGGTTGCTCTCTTTTTTTTGGCTCAAACAGTGTCTAACTATTGATGCACAGGAATAGCAACCTCAGCAGACACTGCAGAGATTCTCAGGACACTTTCCTTAGGTTGGTTCTCAGAACCTTTTCCTGAAACCTGAAGTTCACACCCCAGTCCATGATCTTGAGGCAGGCAGCAAGGCATTTCAGACTGGGTTTTCTTATATCCCCGAAGAACACCCTACTTCTGGACACAAGCACAAAGATGAACATCACCATATTGCTATTGTATATTGCATTAAGGATTCAACCACGATATCGCCTACTAAGAGATAATTTAGGTATCATCCTCAGCACATCAGGGAAAAAAAGAGCAGCTGGCACGCTATTTATAAATATCATTCAGTAGTCTGGAAACACAGACTTACTTGTTTTCTTCTTTTGCCAAAATGTTACTATGTCTTTGTGCAAGTCTTTAGCTTTTTTTCTGGCCAGAACCGCAGAGGCCTGAAAGGAAACAAAAGAAGAGCATGGAAACCTATTGGCATCACAACACTGAAACACACAGTGCAGTTTTTGCCAGAGAAACATTTACTGATCCCCAAAAAATTCTGGTTGCTGCATTGTATGTATAACTTAAGACCTACATGCCATCAGCTAAACTGGTCTCCACAAAAAACTGTTGCTTTTCTACAAACAAGAGTGTAGTTTGCATTACTGCTGAACCCACCCCAAGCACCCAGATTTAAGTCTTTCTTCATAGAATCAGAGACTGGTTTGGGTTGGAAGGGACCATTCAGCTACACCCCCCTGCCTTGAGCCGAGACACCTTCCACTAGACCAGGCTGTTCCAAGCCCCATCCAACCTGACCTCGGACATTTCCAGGGATGGGGCAGCCACACCTTCTCGGAGCAACCTGCGCCAGCGCCTAATCACCTTCAAACAATTTCTTCCTAACATCTCTTTTAGTTTACACTGTTTCCCCTTGTCCTCTTCCAGTCTGTCCCTGTAAAAAGTTGCTTTCCCTCTATTGTAAGCCCCCTTTAGACACTGGAAGGGGCTCTAAGGTTTCCCTGGAGACCTCTCCAGGCTGAAAACTTCCAAGAGTTATGCCACTTCTGATACTCACATGATCAAAAAAGTGGAGAACAGCCATTTTTTTATTGCGCCTGGTCATGATCCGGCGAACTTTTGCGAACTGGCCAAAGTGTTTTTCCAGCACAGTCCTGTCGTTGAGGTAGTCAGGGATGTTCTTGCACTGGACAGCCGTCAGCTCGGCGGCTGGCAGGCCCCCCGGCCCCTCCGTGCTCTCGCTGCCGCGGCTCCGGCGAGCAGGGGCGGTGGGGGCCGCATCTGTGACGAGAAGGAACACAGCAGTCAGCAAGCGGAAAGACACCCGGGCGGCAGGGCTGCCCCCCACCAGACTCCCGCCCACCTTCTCGGGCGGGCTCCCGGGCCTCGGCCGGCGGCGGCTCCTCGGCGGGTCCCCGCTCGGCCTCGGGGCCGTCCCCGCGCTCCCGCTGCTCGCGAGCCTGGCTGCGCAGCAGATCCTCCAGCGTGCGGCCGAACAGGATCCCGCCGCGGGGCCGGCTCAGCATCACCGGCCGCTTCTCTGGCGGCGCCGCAGCCCGCCCGCCCGCCGCCGCCCGCCGCGGCGAGCGCTCCCGCTCCTCCTTCCGCTTCAGCCCCTTGGACGGCGGCTCCCCCGGATCCTCCGGCAGCACCCTCAGACCTCTCTCTTCCGGCCGCCCCAAAGCGGTGGCAGGACGTGAGAACGAGAAAGGTTCCCGCGCCACCGCCGCCTCGGGGCCCGTCTCAGATGCGAAGGCGAAGGACGACGAGAAAGCAAAGGCGGCGGGGGCAGCCGGGCCCTTCTCCGCCTCGCCGCCTGACAGCGGCTTGAAGGCGGCGGCGCTTTCGGGCGCCTTGAAGCGGAACTCGGGAGCGGCGAATACACCGCCGCCGCCAGCCGACGCTTCGCTGGAGGTCGGGAAGCCGCCCAGGCTGGTGGGCGGCCTGAAGCTGAATCCTGCGTTCCCCGCCGGGGCCGGAGCCTGGCCCAGCGCGTAGGGCGGCGCGAAGGTGGCGGCGGGCGCAAAGGGGAGGCCGGCGGGGCCGCCGCCCTGGCCGAACACGGCGGGCTGCCCGAAGCGCAGCGGCGGCGGGAAGGAGGGTGGGCTGCGGAACGGGCCCCGCGCCGACATCGCTGCGGAGGCGGCCTCGGACCGCCGAACGAAGCGGAACCCGCATGCGCGGTGGGGAGAGGCCCTATCCATGGGGGGGAGGACGGAGTGCCGTGGAAAAGTAGGCGGGGCTACGGCGGCAGTAGAACAGTAGGGGCGGGGAGACAGGTGGGAGCAGCGTTGTGGCGTGCCTGTGGGCGTGGTCTAGGTGGGCGGGGATTCCGTTGGGCGGGCATATTAACGGATGGACAGAAGGGTGGGTGGCGTTTCTGATAGGGCGTGGTCTCCAGGACGGAGCCTCTTTGCGGTGGGCGGGGGCTCCAGGACGGAGCCTCTTTGCGGTGGGCGGCGGCCGGCGGCCATGCCATGAGCGTGGCGCTGCGAAACGCGCAGCGCGCCGTGCCCGTGCGCCGGGCCCCGCTTCGCCGCGCCGTGTGCGCCTTGCGCGCCGCCCTGGGCGCCTCCCGCTTCGACGTAGGGCTAGTCTGCGCCAGCAACGCGTTGATGCAGCGACTGAACGGCGTCTACCGACACTGCCCGGAGCCCACCGACGTCCTCTCTTTCCCGTTCCACCAAGTGGAACCGGGGGAGTTGCCGCGGCCGTGCTGCCGCGGCGAGTACAACCTGGGGGACATCTTCCTGGGGGTAGAATACATCCACCAGCAGTGCCGCGAAACCGGGGAGGATTTTGATGATGTCCTGACGGTGAGCCCCGCTCGGGCCTGGCGGGCGGTGGGGCGGACACGGGTCTCGGTCAGTAACACGTGTTGTGCTCCCCGCGCAGGTGACAGCTGCCCACGGATTGTGCCACCTGCTCGGCTACCGGCACGACACGAAACCCGAGTGGGAGCAGGTGCGGGACGCGCTGGGGCCGGGGAGGGTGTGCGAGGTCCAGCATGGGGTGGACCGGAGGCCCCGGTGATGGGAACCGGGATTCCGCCGGTGCTGACCGCCGCTGCTCCCGCAGATGTACCAGAAGGAAGTGGAAATCCTGAAGGAGCTGAATCGCCTGACAGGCTCCCGCCTGCGGCCCCTCACCGCCGGCCTCTTCTGAGAGACTGAGAGGGGCTGGGGCTCCGCCGGCGCCGCCCCGGACGTGGCGCGGGGATGGCGGCGCAGGGGCCTGGCGGCCGCTGTGCCCCGGCTCTGCTGCTCCTTGGCCTGGCCGCGCTCGCCCTGCCGCCGCCCCGAGCCGCCGCCTCCGAGCCGCCTCCCGTCGCCCTCCGCGCTGGCCACGCCGCCTCCTCGCTGCCCGCCGCCGCTGCCGCTTCGCGTACCAGGTGAGCAGCGGCGGCCCCGCCGCGTCTGACCCCTGGCCGGTCCTGCCCCCCGAGATCTCCCCCGCTGTGCGGCGTCTCGGCCATCAGCTGGTAAAGGGCCTGCTTCGCCTACTGGTGCATTTTTGGGTCGTTTTAGGAAGGTGTCATCGCAGCTGTCTGAGGGCTTTTGTCTGTAGAATATCCTGAGTTGTAACAGACCCCACAGGGATCATCCAGCTCCCAGATGCATTCTTTTCCTCCGCTTCTCCGGAGCGCGTCCTCCCGCCTTTGTATCCAGCTTACAAGAGTTAGCCTGGGTTACATGTCCGTGGTTTCACCATTTTCACCATGTACCCCACGTTACCTTCAGGGTGAGCAAGACTCTTCACTCCTTGACCCGCTGCAGGAAAGGCTCCTAGCATGTGTCACCTCAGCAGGAGACCCTAGTGGCCCCTCCAGCCCCTGCAGCACACGCTGCTCTGACTTCCCATACTACTTCCCCTTCTGAGTACCACAAACTCAAAAAGAGGAGCAGCTTTCTTCCCAACAGTTTCATCACAGGATTGTAGGGTAAAAAAGAAAAACAAGTAATAGCCTCAATGTGCTCCCAGAGAAATGGTATTCCTTTGTTCTCCCCAGATACCTGTTGTATGATGTAAACCCCCCTGAAGGGTTCAACCTTCGCAGAGATGTCTACATTCGCATTGCTTCCCTTCTAAAGACCCTGCGGAAAAGTGAAAACTGGGTGTTGGTTCTGCCTCCCTGGGGACGTCTTTATCACTGGCAGAGCCCTGATATCCTCCAGGTCAGGATCGCTTGGTCCGAGTTCTTTGATATCCCAAGCCTCAACAGGAACATCCCTGTCATTGAATATGAGCAGTTCCTTGCAGGTAGGGTATAGGATCATACAATCTACAATTAATTAAATATTTGATATGGCTTCCTAAGAGGTTTTCCTTGTAGGGGCTTTTATCCTTTTATGTGAAATAATCACAGAGTGGCAAGAGGAGTGACGGGAAGGCACTTTGCTGAGCTACACAACCACTAGGATGGAATAGCCCAATTACTTGGCAGCTTGTTTGATGTAGCACTGCTGCCCCCTTGACTTCTGGGACCCCCAAAGATAGACAACTAATGCCTTTGGTTAAATTTACCTGTGGTATTTCTGTGTGGTTTTGACCATAAGACCATAAGGAGAGAGGCAGCTTGTTGAAATACAGACAAGCCACTTTTTTCCTGGATATGGTGGTTGGACAGTAAAAGTTGTGAAGCAGGTTCTTCCCTGAACTTACTTTTTCATCGTTGATATTGCACATACTTGAAATATCCCCTGTTTTTTGTGTCTAAGAGAAAGGCTTTCCATAAGAAAGTGAAGTTGGTTCCTTTAGGATTTAATGCCACATTATGCTAATCACCAAATGTTCAGTTTTTGAGCACTGCACACTGGCATGTTCAGCAGAGGAAATAAAGGCCACCAAATGTAACACCTCTGCAAAGAGGTCTGAAGGGAAAGCTGTTCCCTGCCTTCCAAGAAAATGCTTGTAGAGACCCTGAACTTTAGGAGAAGGGCTTGTACTTGGCATTTTTCTTGGAGGCACTCCTCCTGTGGCAGCTGCTTACAGCACTGAAAACCTGTGTGCTTTATAGTATGTTTTACCCAGATGACAGTGATTCTGTTGCATTTAGCACGTTAAATCACACAGAGCTGGGTGAGATAGCATGTGATCACATTGCCTGACCCTTTTAGCCTTTCTCACTCTCAAAGAACTTCCTTTCCTTCTTTATAGGGAAAATGGGGAAGAGAGAGTAGTGTAATATTAGCATTTGTAGTTGTAGCATATTTTTAACTGCAACCGATGCTTGTTCATACCTTTACGGTATGGGTTTTAATGCTTACAAATCCTTTGCTTTGCCTTCCGTTCAGAGTCAGGTGGGCCCTTCATTGAACAGGTTTATGTGCTACAAGGCTACGCAGAGGGATGGAAAGAAGGAACATGGGAAGAAAAAATAGATGAAAAACCATGCATTGATCAGCTGATGTACTCCAAAGACAAACATGGCTACTACAGGTAACATCCAGCGTTCCTTCTGGTGTTTTCAGTTGTATTCAGAGAGATATTTGCCTGCTATAGATATCTGGGTTCTTGGAGTTCACTTTGTTTTTAAAAAAGCCTATGAATAGTAAAACATTGTATTGGTATGAGAAGATCTGATTCTATAAAGTTGCTGCTACACAGAAAAGCAGCATAAAGGAGCTGGCTGGTTTATTTGTATCATATGTAGTTTTTTAGGATGTTTTGTCCTATAGATGGCATTAATTTAAAATACAAGCCTGTGAACCAATCCTTTGTGTTCCCTTTTAGGGGCTGGTTCTGGGGTTACGAGGAAACACGAGGCCTAAACGCCTCTTGCTTGTCTGTCCAAGGATCAGCCTCTATTGTGGCTCCCATCCTTCTGA
The DNA here is from genome assembly GCF_017590135.1 of Pyrgilauda ruficollis. Classification (NCBI taxonomy): domain Eukaryota; kingdom Metazoa; phylum Chordata; class Aves; order Passeriformes; family Passeridae; genus Pyrgilauda; species Pyrgilauda ruficollis. The sequence goes on from NW_024526634.1 coordinate 26,988, forward strand.
AGAACACTTCAGCACAGTGAGTTACCTTGTGTAACTATTTATTGTTGTGTTATTGTCCTACAACCCCATTGCTAGGTGGGAAGAGCAGGGGGAATTTAAAGGGTTGTCCACTGTTGAGATACTTCATCACTGAATTATTGTATTCTGTTAAAATAATTACAAAAGAGATTTACAGTGCAAGAAACACTTAACAGTAAGTTTCGTTAAAGATTGCGGTGCTAAAACCTAAGAGCAAATAGCCTTGAGCTCCTTTATATTCCCTGTCAGGCAGTTTCTGTGACTCATACCTCCAAGGTATCATCAAATATCCCTGGATCGTGCAGTGGAAGAGATGCTGAACTATCAGCTGTTCCATGTTGTACTCCACAGCACATGTGATTTTACGTCTCTGGCACATTCCCCCTCAGCAGTCTCCTGTGCAGTGGGAAGTCCTGGCTCCATTAGTTGTTCTCCATGTGAAAGCCATTCCATGCCTTTGATTGTCACCACTGCCAATCTCCGAACCTTATTGAATCAGTTCAGCAGGATCCTGCACACTGAGTGTGGGTAAACCTGTTACATTGCAGTACAAATTACATGTTCTTTCAAGAGCTCTCTTCTTTTTCTGCTAATTCTTGAGACACAGGTTCCTTGTTTTGACCTCTGAGTGTTGCCGTGATATTTGCATCAAACTGTCCTCATTCCTGACCATCAACACCTTCAGTTATTACATGAAGCCAGGTTTTGATGGTTTTTTTAGTATGCTCGCTCCTATGTTAGAATTCATCTGCCACTTCGTTGGCCAGTGATCAGACTTCTCTAATTCTTCATAGCTGGCCTTAGCTGCTCTGAGGATTTTAAAATAATTAAGCTGTGTCACCTAATTTCATGCCCTTCTGTAGGTTTTTAGGAATATGGTGAAGAGACCTTCCACTTGTGAACCCCCCCCCCCCCCCCCCCCCCCCCCCCCCCCCCGCAATGTGAACCATGCATGCATTTATCCCTGTCTCTAAACTTTTTTTTTCTTTAATTCATGCAAGAACCTTTCTGTGCCAAGTTTTCTTAAAAGCCTTTAATGAAGGCTGTCAGGAAATCTTGTTAGGCAGTGTCAGTGAGCTGTCCCTTATCTTCATGTGTGGCAGTGTCTTCAAACTACTGTGATTGTTCAGAACTCTCATCTCCCATATTGCCCTTCTGGCTGGACAACCAGTTGTGTGGCCCTAGCACTGGATTTTGACCCCTCAAGTATGGTCACTTCAAGGAAACTTCTCAATGCATTTTGATTAGTAACCTCAATCACCTCCAATCATCCTGTTAGATGTAGTGCTGCTTCTTCACCAGCACAGTCTAGTCTGTTTACAGGTGATTTAGGACCTTCAATGCAGGTGTCCAGCTGATGATCAACGGAGCTAATCCAAAGTTGATTAGTTATTTGCTTCCTCTCTTTTTAGTAGAAGGAGATGCAGATAATGACCTTGATCCCTTTTAGCAGAAGCATTTCTCTGTGTGTTTTCTTATCAGTGTGCTCACAAACTAAATTTGCATCTCTTATGCTCTGGAATACTTGAAGCTCTCAAAATCTCTTCTGCTTCTTAGAACTTTGATGGTGCTAAGTTTTTATGTTTCCAGTACACAATCCTGAGCTGTGTTTATTTGTGAGAAGGGCAAGCTGCTGTCTACTACCACACATTCTGGTAATGTCTCTTGTGTTCTTTGATCTGTTGTTTTACTGTAGGACATTTTATTTTACATGTGGAAAACACCTTCTCTGGGTTTGTTTTCATGATCTTCTGCTTGCTCCCAGAGGCTGTCGTGTGCTCTGAGGCTAAGCATTATCACACAGGTCACTTGTCCCTTTTGGATCACTCTCCCTGTTAGAAATCTAATTTCTCCTATAGCAACTATTACAAAGACTGTGAGGGGTGATTAAATGCTTGTTATTTTTTAACTTTCAGAGTCAGGATATAATTTATTATGGAAGAGAGCAGGCACATGGTTCCCTTCTCTCTCTAGCAGACTGTGAGTCACAATTTGCCTTGTAGAGAACTAGAATTTGCCTCATAGGAGCCTCATTCCCTCATTTCCAGGAGCCTGTCCCTCATTCCCCACGTTCCCTTAGCAAACAGACTGTAGTCTGTGCTTTATCCTAGCAAATGTGTAAAGAAACGTCATAATGTAAGTTCTATTCCTAAGGGAATTGCACTCAGTTTTACAATTTTCACTAGGTCAGTGATGTTAGACAGAGCTGAAAACCTTCTTCATGACCACTACGGAGGGAAAGATTATTGGAATGTGAGTATTTTACAGATAGCTTCTCTAGACTTTTTCCTTGGCTCTGCTAAAAATTCAGTAACCAATGTGTGCTTCAGTTTTGCCTCAGGTTTCTTGTCTTGAAAGTCACTTGTGTCTTCTGTTTCAGCAATGTGTGCTAACACGGTTTTCAGGCCGCTGTGGATCAGTGTGACACAGGATTTTGCCCTGCTGTCTTGTGCCTAAAGGCCCAGTGCTGCAGGTCATGGTGATTAAAAGGATCTCCCCTGTATAACACATCTACAATAAGAAGGGAGCAGTTTCTTATCTAGTCAACCTCAAGATTAGTATTTTCAAAAGAATTCCGTAAAGTGCTCATTATTGTCCCAAATCCCTCCCCATTGGCTTCAAAGGCAAAATTCCTATGGGTTTCAGGGCAGAGGTCTATGGTAAAATAATTCCTGTCATAAAAGTTTGAAGAAAACGTTAAGGTTCAGACACAGCAAAATGGAACATGCTATGGAGTGCTTGATATAGTTGAAATTCCTAAGAAAAATTGACTGTCATGATATGGCAAAACAAATTACACGGACCTCAGTCTTGTAGACATCTGGCTATTCACTTGAGATATGGCATGTTTTCAGAAGTGGACCAAACACTAGTTTGCTAGCCTTGAATTATTCATTGAGAGTGGCCTCTCAAAGAAAGAAATGCAGCCCAGGTACCATATTTGAGTATGACTTCTCCTGTAAAAGCAGACATGAAATCCACATGGCTCCATAGCGCACATTTCTTACCAGTAGCACTTTAAATGTTGCCCCAGTGGTTTTGCCTGATGTCTAAACAAAAATTTAGTCACTGCAGCATGGGCCCAGGGCCTCTTCTCTTTTTTCCATGTTCCTCTGAGAGGCATCTCTCCCTTCTTTGTTTCTTTGCAGACAAAAAGGAAAAACTTGGGATTTCCTTAATTCTTTTGCCTGTTAATAAAAAGGCTGCTTGTGCCTGTGTGCAGTGGTAACTGCATCACAGCATCTTAGAGATTACTACTCACAGGTTAAGGAAATAATTCCTTTTTTGTCATTTTTCCACTGAATTTCATAGGCGTGTCTGTGGCTAGATGCATAATATTTTTAAAGCAGCTTTTATTCTTAAAGCACACTGAAGTGTTTTTACACACTTTTAGCACACTAAAGTGTTTGCCCAGCTTCTGTTTCCAGAAGTGAGGTATATTGCTAGGGTGTTTAATTTGGTGTATCATGTGTTATGTTGTGTAAATAACTGCAGTGTCCTCCCTATATATAATATACTTGTGTATTGCAGGGGCAGGTGAGTATGCTGGTTATAAATGTGATGATAATTAGAAATAAACTATATAAGCTTGGATAAAATTGTTGCTTAGAGTACTGCATAGATGTACCAGAAGTAACTGCATTTTGGAAGTGCTGTGTATATGAAACTGTCTCCACCTACTCATTTTTAGCTCTCCTTTTTCTGACTCAGTGACTGCTCTTATTCCAACAGACCCGTCGGAGCATGGTGTTTGCTAAACACCTCCGTGTGGTGGGAGACAGGTTCAGGAATAAATACCTTCAATCTACTGATGAGGCAGACAGGACTCAGTACAAGGAGGACTGGACACAGATGAAGGTAAAATCCTTAACAGTCTGTTTCCCATAACAGATATTTTATTTGTGCGTTCCTGGCTGTGTGCTGCAGGGCACAGTGGAAGGTACACATGAGCGAAACACTTCTGCTCACATCGAGGTGGACACGCATGTTCCTCATGCACCTTTTCCCTGTGTGACACAAGCTAGCAGAGTCTGTCGAGGTGTGCTTGACTGGTTCTGAGGGCCATATCTTTGTTGCTCTCATTTCAGTAAAGGAAACTTGATTTTCTTCCTGTTTTCAGCATTATGTGTGGGTGTAAAGTTCAGCTGCCACCTGCCAGTTGAGGATTTATTTGGTCAAGGAGAGGAAGTTTTGCTTACAAAGATTTGGCACTCCAGTTTCTCTTGCATGATGGTGGCCACCCAAGATGTAAATGTTGCAACAAATGTCCCAAGCTACTTCCAGTCCCTACTTAAAAATTTCTCTCTGCAACTAGAGAGATTCTGTGTCTTATCCAGAGATTATGCATTCTGGCTTTTCAGTGTGAACAATGATGCTCTCAAGTTTTAAAGTTTTGATCTTTCTCTCATAGATTAAGACGGGCACAGCTCTAGGTGGGCCATACCTTGGGGTTCATCTCAGAAGGAGAGACTTCGTTTGGGGTCACAGAGAAGACGTGCCTTCCCTACAAGGAGCAGTAAAGAAAATCCACAGCCTCTTGGAGACGCTTAAACTTAAAAAAGTTTTTGTAGCCACTGATGCTGTTGAGGAAGGTAGGCAGATCATGGTCACTTCAGGATTGGAAAATTCTGAGGAGTGCAGCAATTACCACTGACTACCCTCCCTCCCTGCAATGCTGTGAATTTTGGCAACTGAATTGTAAAACTTGTTGGCAGATTTTGGTGTCACTTGTTCTGTAACTGTTAACCCAGGGTTTCCTTAAACAAACACAATGTGTGACAGCAGCGAGTTGCTGTTCATAATGTAGAGATGAATTCATATCCTTCCTTTTTTAAGAGATTGAAGTGCTCAAGAAACTGCTGCCTGAGATGGTGAGGTTTGAACCCTCTCTGGAGGAGCTGGAACTCTATAAGGATGGGGGCTTAGCTGTGATTGACCAGTGGATTTGTGCACATGCAAGGTAGCAAACCTGACTTTTTATTCAGCCAAAGCTTATTATTCAGCACTGTTGCAAAACTGAATATGATTTTTGTCCCAAGGTTGTTTACAAACAGTGTAAGACATTATATAACCAATTATAAAATTGAGATGTGTGTAGTAGATGTATAATGGTTATATTTTGTGTGTATGTATGATAATTTTATTATCATATCATTTCACTGAACAGTGAAGTTCATTGGACTAAAATCTAATTACTTGCATTTTAAAAACTTGCCCCCCCCCTCACAAACCCTTTTTGATTTTTTTTTTTCCACAGGTATTTTATAGGCACCTCAGTTTCAACATTTTCCTTCCGAATCCATGAGGAAAGGGAGATCTTGGGATTTGATCCAAAAACAACTTACAACCGATTTTGTGGTGAAACAGAGAAAAACTGTGAGCAGCCAGCTCACTGGAAAATTGTATATTAAACACAGAGAAACACAAAGGTTTTGCTAGAGTTCAAAATTATAAGGAAAAATCATGGGGAATTACTTGTCTTGGAACGAAGTATGAGCAGTCCTGTACTCTCAGTTCCCGCTCTCCTTCCAGCGTGGGTATGACATGGCATAGCTGTACTGCTCAGTGTCTCTGGATCTCACAGGACTTCTGTGTGGCTGCTGCACCTGGGTCCCCCAGTATGTCCTGCTCTTGCTGCCATGTGGTCCCATGTGTACCAAATGGGTTGCTACAGACCACAGGGGCCTCTTGGCTGCAGAGCTGTGATGGGAAGCGGCAAAACAATGCCCAGGGTGCAAGCCAGCCTCGCCTGCTGGAGCATTTCTTACCTGTCCATGGTTTTCTCTGTGAGTCTGTGGTCATTTTTTTAACTGCAGGGCTCGGGGTCCTAGCCATGTCACCAGGAGTGCTTACCCTGGGAGCACCACTAGTCTCTACCCAGGGAGGGACCAAGCTGCCGCTAGAATAAAAGCAGGGAGAGGTGCTCCCGCTCTAAGGGCCTGCAAGGCCCATCCCTTGGGGACTCATCTTTCATGTGAAGGCACATTGCCTAGTGGAGAAACAGGCTGATACCTGGTGGAGCAGGGCCAAGATTCCATTTTCCTGAGGCAGCTCTCTCCTCTGCCTGCCACAGCACTGGCCAGGGGAAGGTGGGTGTATTCAGCATTGTACCTGGAAGGGGGGCAGTGCTGGTGGCCCTCTCAGGAGGGTCCTGATTGCTTCAGGGCTTGCTTTTCCACTGGTTTGTGTCCACAAAGGAAAGACACGTGGAAGGCAAAACACAGCCCTGTACTCAGCAGTCCATCAGCCTTCCCCACAGGGAAGGTGGTTAAACCCTTCAACTATTCTGCAAAACTCTGCACCACTGCAGATCTGCTGGAGAACAGCAGTTTGTCCACAGGGGCCCTCTGACACATGTTGCCTGTTAGGTGTCTGGAGGAATCCAAGTGCTTATTTTGTGTCTCTACAAGTGTGGCCAAAGCCACACACAGAGCAATAACAAATTCTCACACTGTAACAATAGAAACAAACATTTAATAATATTATTTCTTAGATAGCTGTTGGGGATAAAATCCAATGCAAAGAAAAAATCTAAATATAAAAAATCCAGCTGCTGGTGCACACTGATACAGTGTTTCTGCTTTTGAGCTCAGTAGGTGTTTTTTTTCTTTCCTCCTTTCCTTCTTGTGTGAGCTCCCTTTAATTTCATTACATTTCCGTTTTTGTCATCTGTTTTTAGCTAAACCATACTGGTGGTGTCAGTCATACAGTGCCCAGGATTTGTCTCATAAATCAGCCGTGCTGCTCAGGCCTCAGCACATCAGGGTGCAGCCCCTGGTGCTGGTGTTCCCAATTGCGGCAAAGTTTCAGGCAAGTGTTTAAGTGTCCCATTGCTGTTGGCTGATGTCCAGCAGTGCCCCTTCATCACTATTAAGAGTCCCTTTCTGGTGGCCCAGGTTAGCCTAAGCTTCTAACACTCTAAATTAATGGGACTGGGGATTCCAGCATGCACCACAGAGGTTTTTTCAGGGAAATCCCTTGAGCCCCAAATCCATGTCAGTCCAAAGCAAAAATCCCTGGGAGCTGACGGCAACAGGATGCTTCTTGAGAATTTTGAAGTATTCAATGGGTGCTAAATGTTAGGTTTGAATGAATGCCGATTGTCCAGGATTGTGTGTTTGGAGTTGCTGGTTTAGAGATGGCCGGGTCTGGATTTGGATTTGTAGGCACAGAGTGTTCTTTGTGTCACGTTTAGGTTTGGATTTGTGGGACTTGTTGGAGAAAAGAAGGAAATGGAAATGCACAGCTCTGTTCTTGGAGAAATTATTAGGGTGGGAGAAAAGAGGGTGTGGAACTGCTGGGAGCTCCTGGAGTGAGGGAGAGGATCCAAGGATGGGAAACAAAAGCTGTGGAACAAAGCCCAAAAAGGGGGCAGGGCAGCGGGGACACCATGGGGAAAACAGGGAAAGAATCCCTGCTCCAGGAACCCAGCAGGGGCCAGAGGAGGATAATTTTCCATCCATTGGCTCTTGGTGGAATCCTAATAATAAGCATCAAAGAAAATGATTAATTTGTTACTAGGTTGGGAATGAAAGGTGCTCTTCCAGAGGGGAATTGTAACACCTGTTAAAATTCTGTTGGATAAAGGAAGAGAGGGAGGAAGTAGCTGGGGAATGAACAGGTGGCTTTTTGGTGGATACAGGGAAAGACATAGGAAGGGGCTTTTAGATAAAACACACCTTACGGGTGCCATCAGCAAAAGCCAAAACTGCCCTGTTTTCCAAGCTCTGACATTCCAGAGGAGTAAACAGTGGTTAGCACATCTATTTCTATGTTCCTTTTATGCCCAGTGCTTTGTTGGGAAGAGATAATATTAGGAAATGAACAAATCCAGGGGTGTAATTCCTGATAGTAAAGTCCTGCAGGCCCAGGTTTTCATATTCTTCCAGCACCCACATGCAACAGAGGGGATCCTGGAGGAAGTGGAAAATGCTGTCACTCCATTCATGGAACTCCTGGGACATTGAAAGCAGCAGAAGCAGTAAGAACAGAGTTGGAACCAGACTCCAGCTGGGTAAGGCAGACACCAGATCCTTTGGAATTAGAACTGAGCAGGGGTGAGAAGAATTAATTGCTAAATTTGTACCCCTGTGGATTCCTGAGCAGGGAAGACTGGAGGGATACTCCACGAGAAAGTCCAAACTGGGGGCTGTTGCCAGGTGGGAGCAGCAAGCCTTGGACTTGCCTGAAGGGAAGAAAAAGGGATCTTTTCAGCACAAGGATCAGCTGTCAAATGTGGTGATGTTGTCAGACCATTCCTCAGGAGTGTTTAGTTCCCAAGCCAAGTCAGTCTCCTGCCTTGTGAAGCTCAGAAATCTCAGAAGAACCCAACTGACACAGGGAATGGACTGGCAGATAAAACTTCTGGGGAATGGTAGGGAAAATCATCCTAACAGAGGGCCTCCTTTTGTACAGGAATGGTGCAAAAATCATCCAAAAAATAGGAGTCAAGTGGGATTTACAAATTCCTTGGAGACCACAATCCAGTGGGAAGGCTGAGAGAAGGAAACAAAGCCTGCAAATGAGCCAGATCTGCCAAAAACTTGAAATGGCCACATCCTGGCATTGCTGAGGAATTTAGCCAAGCTCCAAGCAAAAGGTGAGCCTCTATGGCATCCTTAATGGGAGACCATATCCAACTGTGACTCTTCCTGGAGAAAGCCTTGGGATAGGTTATCGCAGTTTTCAGACAATACATCATTTCCTTGGGAAAACCACTTTGATCATTGCATAACTTTATTGTTTGAGCCTCAGCAGTCACCTGGGACATCCAAGTCCATTCTTCCCAGGAGGGAGACTGGGAGTATGTCCAGACATGGAGAATTTCTGGGAGAGCCTCGGAGAAGAAAGAGGGCTCCAGCTTTGTAGGTCTGTGTCATAACCCATCCTGTCCACCACTCCTGTTTGATCCCAGTGGATTTGTCCTCTTGGATTCATCCTCAGCAGCACTGTTTGGAATTAAGCACCCTTTGGGACATTTTTTCCATCTGCCTTGGTTTGAAAAGACAGGTGTCTGCTAAGGAAGGCAGGAGACTCCCCTGAAATGGAAAATGTAAACCCCCTCTCTCTGAATTGTTATAAATTTGAAATTAAGGGGGGGCTCTCAGGCAAAGATATGGGAGTAGGAATAATAGTCCTTTACTAGGGAAGAAAATAAAAATAAAATGAACAGTGCAGTAATACAAAACACTAACAGAGTCAGAATATGACCTGACACCCTGTTGGTCAGGATGGTGGCTGCAGTCCTCCTGGAGTGGCAGATGTGGTTCTGTTGAAGCAGTGATCCTGTAAGAAGGGTGTAGTTTTCCTCTGAGGATCCAGTAGTGGTGTAGATGGGCCTGGTCTTCCTCTGAGAATCCAGTGGGAAAAGCCCAACTGTGGTGTTCCAAATCTCAGATTATATCCAGGAAGGAATGCTTGGCTCCTCCCTCGGTGGAGCTTGTCACAATGGGATAATGTACTTTTATCAGCCATGCAGTGACGCTCACTGGCCCTTTAACAGAAGGTATCTCCTGGAGGGAGGATTGGTTGTGGAAGAGATTAAGGAAACTGCCCAATTAACAGGAGATAACTGCCCCACCTCTAACAAATGGTGATAGAATACACACCCCCAGCTACATCTTCCAACCTAAAACACCATGGAACCTCTCCATCCTGCCCTTCAAGTCTGTTGCACACAGAGGGAAAGCCCAAAACCCCATTATTTCCCCTCCTCTTCACTTTGCCTCCCCTTTTCCTGTGAGCTTTCAGCTATCAAGGCTTGGATGTGAATTAGGCAGAGCCCCCTGGAAGCTCAGTTCGATTAGAGCAGTGATGGAACCACCATGGATTCTCCCAAGGTTTGGTGTGAGGAGCTGCATCTTGGGCTGGGCTGGGATTTTGTGCTGTTATGGGGGTTGTTTCTGTTTGCCTTTTGGGCCACCTCAGAGAAAGAGCTGGAAGTCAAACTAACTAAAGGGGATCCCCAAATTCCTGTCCAGACCTTCAGAGGAGGCACAAATCCATGTGGAGCTGCAGAAAGTGGGAATAATTGAGACTCAGGACTCTGCACTTGATTCTTTTAATGTGTTTGGAGATGCAGGAAATGCCAAATCCCAAAGGAATTCTGTGTCTGTAACATGAAGTGCAACCTCTTTAAAGCCAAGTCCTCAGAGTGGGGTTTTCCCAAGGATAAATCCAGATGGGACATGGAAAAGCCTCTGTGAGGATTTCCAGCCTTGACTTCACAGCTTTTAGAAAAGCTTAGTAGCCAAACAATATCAAATTTCTTTCAGATTTGTATCAAATACGGTGTTTAAATCTGGGACTGCTCAATTCCCTGGATGCAGCCAAGCTGAGGCATTCTTGAGAATTCCAAGAGTTGCGTCCTTATGATTCTTAATACAATATTTAAATAGTTACTATCGAGTTGAGACAGTATCAAGTAGATTTGTTAGAGTGGCAGAAACGCTTTTTCGCCTGGAAGTCTGTTGGGATGACCAACACTCCTGATATCAGAATGAACTAGTCTTCATTCTTTTCCCTTTTTTCTTTCTAGATTGTGGATCATTGGAGAAAATATTTGGGATAAAGAAATGAAACGCACGAGGGAAGGTCCATGTTCTGAAGAGAATGCTTTAGTATTGGTTTTTACCAGTATTACTGAATGGGACGTGCCTAGTCTTGTCTGGTTCCTGCTGCTGAACCAAATAGCGGCACCTGTGGTCTTTTCTCCCATGAGACGCTACCAGTGGGTCACAGCTGGGCACGTGGGGACAAGTCCAGGCATGCCTGAACTCCAGTGCTTACGGGCTGGAGTTTGTTGGTAAAAGAGGGTCACTCCTCAGGCATCCCTGTGCTGGAGAAACTTTTTAAGGCGGTGGAGAAGAAGGAGTCGGTCCTGATGGAGGGTTTAATCCAGAGTTTTTTTTCTGGGCCGCATGGCCTCTGAATGCAGTAACAGCTCCATGAGGACTCCCCCAGCGCGTTGTCTGCTCGCCCTTTTACCTGGGGAGAGGGGCAGGGGAGGGGACCCAGGGAGCACCAACCAGCTACGGGGGGGAGGGGATCTCAGGTGAGAGGG
>NW_024526635.1:0-1101 GCF_017590135.1 Pyrgilauda ruficollis
TGGAGCAGATTTTGGGTTAATTTGGGCGATTTTGGGGCTGCATTTTGGGAGATTTTTGGGGATTTTGGCTTTCTCCAATTTGGGTAATTCTGGGCAATTTTGGCTGGGATTTTTGGGTGATTTTGGGATAATTTTGAATTATTTTGGGCTGATTTGGGGGCGTTTTTGGGGGGATTTTGGGTTTCTCTGATTTGGGGGATTTTGGGCTGATTTTGATTGGCATTTTTGGGGGATTTGGGGCAAATTTTGGGTTACTTTGGGCAATTTTTGGGCTGATTTTGGGTGATTTTTTAGGATTTTGAGTTTCTCTGATTGGATGGTTTTGGTTGGGATTTTGGGGTGATTTTTGGCTGATTTGGAGCAGGTTTTGGGGCAATTTTAGGATGATTTTTTGGGCCGATTCTGGGGTGAATTTGGGGTATTTTGGGTTTCTCCCATTTGGGTGATTCTGGGTGATTTTATCGGGGATTTTGGGGTGATTTTTGGCTGATTTGGAGCTGGTTTTGGGGCAATTTTAGGATGACTTTAGGGCCGATTTTGGGGTGAATTTGGGGTATTTTGGGTTTCTCCAATTTGGGTGATTCTGAGTGATTTTGGCTGAGATTTTTGGGTAATTTTGGTTTAATTTTTTATGATTCCAGGACGGTTTTGGGCTCATTTTTTTGCCGTTTTTTGCCGTTTTTTGGCCGTTTTCACTTTTGTCCAATTTCGGCCGATTTGGGCCGATTTGGGCCGGGTTTTTTTGGCAGTTTTGGGTAACTCTGGGTGGATTTTGGGATTTCCAGGCTTCGCCCGCTCCTTCGGGCAGGTGCTGCCCGGGGGGCAGCGCCGGGAGTGGATCAAGCCCGTGATGTTCAGCGGCGGCGTCGGAGCCCTGGAGGACGAGCACGTCCGCAAGGAGGCCCCGGAGCCAGGTGGGCCCAAAACACCCAAAAACACCCAAAAATGACCCCTGAACGGCCCAAAAACAGCCTAAAATGTGCCCCAAAAACAACCCCAGAATGGCCCAAAAAATCCTAAAATATGTCCCAAAAACATCCTAAAATGTGCTCCAAAAATGACCCCTGAAAGGCTCAAAAACGTCCTAAAATGTGTCCCAAA
>NW_024526636.1:0-1101 GCF_017590135.1 Pyrgilauda ruficollis
GTGGCGCTGGTGGCCGCCGAAGGCGATCCTGCGCGCGTCCTCGACGTTGTCGCACACCAGCGCGTTGCCGCAGGCGAACTGCAGCGCCTTCTTGATGTGCGGCGGCTCGTAGCGGATCACGTCGATCACCAGCTTGGCCCCCCGCAGCTCCCGCAGCTTCTCGTCCGTGGGCTTCACCTGATCCCAAAAATTCGGGGTGGAAAACCCCAAAAATGGGGTCAGGATCTCAATTTCAGGTGAGGATCCCAAAATCAGGGGGTCAAAAAACCCAAAAATGGGGTCAGAGTCCAAAACTGGGGTCAGAACCCCAAAATTGGGGGCTTAAAACCCCAAAAATGGGGTCAGGATATCAAATCGGGGTCAGAACCCCAAAATTTGAGGTGAAAACCCCAAAATCAGGGGTGAAAAACCCCAAAGCACCCCCAAATCCCAGCTTGGCTCCCGCAGCTCCCACAGCTTCTCGTCCGTGGGCTTCACCTGATCCCAAAAATTCGGGGTGGAAAACCCCAAAAATGGGGCCAGGAACTCAAATTTGGGTCAAAACGCAACAAAATGCCAAAATAAAGGGTTAAAACACTCAAAAATCAGGGGGTAAAACTCCAAAAATGGGGTTAAAACTGACCCTGCAGCTTCTTGTTCTTCGGCTTCACCTGAATCCCAAAAATTGGGGGTCAAAAATCCCAAAAATGGGGTCAGAGTCCAAAATTGGGGGCTTAAAACCCCAAAAATGGGGTCAGGAACTCAAATTCAGGTGAGGATCCCAAAATCGGGGCTGAAAAGCCCCAAAAATGGGGTTAAAAGCCATCCCTGCAGCTTCCCGTCTTTTCGTTTCACCTGAATCCCAAAAATGGGGTCAGGATCTCAAATCGGTGTCAGAACCCCAAAATTTGAGGTGAAAACCCCAAAATCAGGGGTGAAAAACCCCAAAGCACCCCCAAATCCCAGCTTGGCCCCCGCAGCGTCTCATCTTTTGGTTTCACCTGAATCCCAAAAATTTGGGGTGAAAAATCCTAAAAACGGGGTCAGAGTCCTAAATTGGGATGAGGACCGCAAGATTGGGGGTTTAAAACCCCAAAAAATGGGGTCAGGAACTCAAATTCA
>NW_024526637.1:0-1100 GCF_017590135.1 Pyrgilauda ruficollis
TATCCCAGCATCCCAGGCTTGCTGGGGTGGAAGGACCTTAAAGCCCTGCCTGGCACTGGGAACCTTCCAGAGCCCAGGTGGGATCAGGGTCTGGCCGTGGGAACGGCTCCAAGACAAACGCGCGGCTGTTCCGGAATGAGGAGGGACAGCTCAGTCCTGGGAAGGGCAAATAAACCCCGAGTCAGATTTATGAGCAGGGAATTTCCCCAGCTCAGGGCTCAGGGTTTGGTTTTGGGTGGGATTTACTGTCCCTGTCAGAGGTGGGAGATATCCTGGGAATCACAACTTCCCGAGGAAAACTCACTGAATTTTCCTTTTTATTCCCAAAATGGCCTCCAAGGATCTTGTGGCTTTTTGGTGCCTGCTCGGGGCTGGCACAAGCAGCTAAAAATTAAATTTAAATATTCTATGTCTATTTTGAGTCTCTTTCTCTTGCTGTTAAATCCTAGGTGGGATACATGGGGAAAATGGGAATAACTGAGAAGTTTGGAAGGAGCTGACAGGATTTTGGAGGAGATTTGGAAGGATTTGGAGGGCATCTGGGAAGGACCGGGGCAGAATTTGGATGGAATTACAGAATTGAAAGGGAATTTTAAGGAATGGGGGACGGTTTGGAAGGAATTGGGAAAGCCTTGAAGGGAAGCAGTGAGAGCAGTCAATCCCTGGGGATGTGTTGGATCCCCATCCCTGGAGGAGAGCCTGGATGTGCTGATGTTCTCCTCGGAAGGTTGGACCTGGCTGCAGCTGGAATGTTCCGGGGTCAGGCGGGGTTGGCTGCAGGGCAGTGGCTGACACCGTCCCTCCCTGGGGACTTCCCGGTGCCACCCCCGGTGGTGTCTTTGTCCCCGTGTGATTTACGAGGATGTTTTCCACCCATCCCGGCTCCGAAGCTGCTGGGCGGCTCCAGGGGGGCCTGAGCCGGGGGTCACCCTCGGGGCAGGATCCTGGGTGTCCTCCTGGAGCTTCCTGCTCCCCTGTTTGCAGAGAGGGACAGGCCATAAATCACCCCCGGGTGGAAAACCCCGTCTGTCTTCAGAGAAACAAGGGGAAAAGTCCTCGGAGACCAAAAATCATCCCCAGCACCGCCAAGGCCACCACTG
>NW_024526638.1:0-1100 GCF_017590135.1 Pyrgilauda ruficollis
GGGACTTGCCTGAGGCACAGGGAGAGCTCGGGCTGGACCAGTGGACTCCTGTGAAGAAAGGTTCCATGGTGAGGGACTGCCATCACCCCAGGAGCTGCCCTGCATGAAACCTGGCCCTGCTGCTGCTGGTTGACCATGGGATGGGCTGTTCTGCACTTCCCTTGCACTGCAGCATCTCCCTGAACCACCAGCAGCTCCGTGGAGGCAGGGAAAGCTTCTCTCAGAGCACTGAAAGGGATGGAGAGATTGAAACAGGGCTCCCAAAATGCAATATATGGATGAGCTGGGGTCTGCCTGTGGAGCCCAGCTGTACAGGCTGGGTGACCTCCTGATGTCAGGGACAACAATCCATCCAGCAAGGTTAAAAGACTGGATTTAGATTAATTCCAGAGCTTGTCCAATAAGATAAAGCAGTGTAGTGAAGGTAAATATTTGCAGCTTTATTTACTGGGAGATTAATGTAATTGGTTTGGATTCCTTCACATCCTCCAGCCTCTTCATAAACACTGCACACTGTTAAATGCTGCAATAATGAAGGCATTTTGTCTTCATCATACTGGAGGGCAAGAGGCAGGGGAGAGCTATTCTTGCAAAATATTAGCCCAGTTTTGCACACCCCAGAGGATCCATTAATTTAGGTTGGAGTCTCTGCAAGGGCTGAGCTTGGTGAGCAGGGGAAGCTTTCCACAGCCCCACCTCCACCTCCTAGGGGGCTTCCCCCCCTTTCTTCCTTTTTTTTCCATTTTTTTCCCCGTACAGCCAGTGCAGAACCTGGGCACAGAGTAACCCAGAGTGATCCAGTTTGTCTGGATTCCCTCCCCAGGGGATGCCAAGTAGGGCTTGGACTGCTTGGAAAATTCCACAGCTCTGTTGTGTGGCACCAGTGCTGTGAGATGCTGATCTCCAGGAACTGGGAGATAAAAGGGAAGGGAGGGACTGATCCCAGCCCACCCCAGTAACCAGTGCCATTTCCCCCTGCTCCTCTAATGGGACAGCAGAACGTGGCTTTCCTGGCAGAATTTGAGATTTAACCATGGGATGTGCTCAGGTTTGGCTGACAAGGTGGGGTTTGCTCACAGCTTGGACTTGATGATCCTGGA
>NW_024526639.1:0-1011 GCF_017590135.1 Pyrgilauda ruficollis
CTTGGATTCTTTTGGGAATTTTCTGGAATTTTTTGCTAATTTTTTGGATTTTTTTTTTGGGAAATTTCTGGATTTTTGTGAGAATTCCCTGGATCCTTTGGAAATTTCCTGGATTTATTTTTAATTCCCTGGATTTTGAGGTAATTTCTGGGATTTTTTTGGGGGGAACTTCCTGGATTTTTTTTTAAATTTCCTGGATTTTGGTGGCAATTTTCTGGATTTTTTTTAATTCCCTGGATTTTATTTTTAATTTCTTAGATCCTTTTGGGAATTCCTTGGATTTTTGTGGGAATTCCCTGGATTTTAATGGAATTCTCTTTAATTTTTTTAGAAGTTCCTTGGATTTTTGTGTCAATTCCCTGGATCATTTCAGGAATTCCTTGGATCCTTTTGGGAATTCCCTGGATTTTAAAAGGGTTTTTTTTTACATTTTGGGGAATTTTCTGGATTTTTGTGGGAATTTTCTGGATTTTCTTTGGAATTTCCTGGATTTTTTTGGAATTTCTTGGATTTTTGTGGGAATTCCCTGGATTTTTGTGGGAATTTTCTGGATTTTCTTTGGAATTTCCTGGATTTTTTTGGAATTTTTGTGGGAATTTTCTGGATTTTTAAAAAATTTTATTGTTTTGGGATTTTTTAAAAAAAAAAATTGGTGGAATTCCTTGGATTTTTGGAAAATTTTCTGGATTTTCTCTGAAAATTCCCTGGATTTTTGTAGGAATTCTCTGGATTTTTTGTGACAATTCCCTAAATCTCCCCAAAAATT
The DNA here is from genome assembly GCF_017590135.1 of Pyrgilauda ruficollis. Taxonomy (NCBI): domain Eukaryota; kingdom Metazoa; phylum Chordata; class Aves; order Passeriformes; family Passeridae; genus Pyrgilauda; species Pyrgilauda ruficollis. The sequence continues at coordinate 767 of NW_024526639.1, forward strand.
CCCCAAAGCCTCCACAAATCCCAAAAATCCACTCCAGGAAAAACCAATCCCACCCCAAATTCCCAATTTTTTATTTTTTTCTCTCCATTCCCCTCCCCAAACCGTTCCCAAATTTATTTTTTTTTTGGGAATTCTGGGTGGCAGAGCTGGAGAAATCCAAGGAGAAATCGCGGCGGGTCGGGAATGCCGCCGAGGAAGCGGCCGCCTGCAACCGCCTGGGAGAGATCCTGGCTGCTCACGGTGGG
>NW_024526640.1:0-1104 GCF_017590135.1 Pyrgilauda ruficollis
GATGTTTAACAAATGAAAGTTAATAGCATTATCTTCAGGCTTCTTAGTGGTTTATTCCTTTTCTTTTTGACAGTTAAACTCTGACAAACTGCAATAGGTATCTGTTGCCTTTTCATACATAAAACTGCTTTGCAGGAAAGAGTCTTTAGAATGGAAATTCTTCAGGGCAAATGTATTATGGCACCTGTTTTATTTCTTAACACAATCTACTGATATATCAGCCCTCAGGGTCCTAGTGATATTGTGTAATCTTGCCTGAAATTCTTCTGATAGAGAATAGATAAGAAAAGGTTCTGTCTCCTTTAGCCCTTTAGTTTTATGGTATTGTTAACACACAGAATAACCTGAATTATTAACTAGCACAGATAACCCTGTGACATGCAAGAGAATTACATCAGATACTTATGAAACATCCTACTAAGCCAAAACCTGAACTATACAGATCTGTTCTTTTGTGCTGTCCTTCCTACGCCAGCTGCACCTATACTGAATCTCATCTGTGTTTTATTCTCAGCTCCTTCATCTGATGAACAGAAGGGTCAGAACCTCAACGTGACTTTAACAAATAGTCCCAACTCAGTCTTTGTTCCATATACTGAAGCCAACATCTAAATTATAAGTCATAGGATAATAAGCAACTAATAGCTCTCTACCTCCCAAATCATCATCAATATTTCATTTCTGATCAGGAAAGTACTCCTGAAGAAAATGCAAAATAGATGATGCCAAGCACCAGCTTTGTTCCTTTCTCAGATCTGCCCTTATTGTACTGCACTAATGATTATGAGCATGGATCATTCCATATGGTTGGAAGAGATTTTTTTTTTCTTTTAATGGAATAACAGAATCTGTTGGGTTGGTGGGACTTGTACAGATCAGCCAATCCGGCCACACTGCTCAAAACAGGTCTGCTACAACAGATTGCTCAGATCCATGTCCAGTCACACACTGAATGTCTCTACAGACACAGATGGATACTTTACAGATTTTCTGGGCAATTTGTGTCAGTGTGTAACCACTCTTCAAGAACAGAAATCCATTATCTTGTATTCAGATGAAACAATGAGTTTCCATTTGTGCCCATTGCCTCTTTTCCTATCACTG
>NW_024526641.1:0-1099 GCF_017590135.1 Pyrgilauda ruficollis
AAATATCTCAAAAATCAGGAAAAAAAATCCTCAAAAATGAGGAAAAAATCGGGAAAAAATACCTCAAATATCAGGAGAAAAATCCTCGAAAATCAGGAAAAAAACAGGAAAAAATATCTCAAAAATCAGGGAAAAAATCCTCAAAAATCAGGAAAAAATCGGGAAAAAATATCTCAAAAATCAGGAAAAAAAACCTCGAAAATCAGGAAAAAAACGGGAAAAAACATCTCCAAAAATCAGGAAAAAGGGGAAAAAATTCTCCAAAAATCAGGAAAAAATTCCTCAAAAATCAGGAAAAATAGGGAAAAAAAATCCCCAAAAATCAAGGGAAAATCCTCAAAAATCAGGAAAAAATTGGGAAAAAATCCTCAAAAATCAGGAAAAATTGGGGGAAAAAAGTCACCAAAAATCAGGAAAAATTCCTCAAGAATCAGGAAAAATCGGAAAAGAAAATCCACAAAAATCAGGAAAAAATCCTCAAAAATCAGGAAAAAATCGGGAAAAAAAATCCCCAAAAATCAGGAAAAAATCCACGAAAGATCGGGAAAGAATACCCAAAAATCAAGAAAAAATCAGAAAAAAATTACCTCAAAAATCAGGAAAAAATCAGGAAAAAACTCCTCAAAAATCAGGAAAAATTGGGGAAAAAAATTCTCCAAAAATCAGGAAAAAATTCCTCAAAAATCAGGAAAAATAGGAAAAAAAAATCCCCAAAAATCAGGAAAAAATCGTCAAAAATCAGGAAAAAATCAGAAAATAAATCCCCAAAAATCAGGAAAAAGAGGAAAAAAAATCCTCAAAAACCAGGAAAAAATAGGGAAAAAAATCCCCAAAAATCAGGGAAAAATCAGAAAAAAACATCCCCAAAAATCAGGAAAAAATAGGGAAAAAAATTCCCCAAAAATCAGAGAAAAATCGGAAAAAAAAAAATCCCCAAAAATCAGGAAAAAGGGAAAAAAATTCCCCAAAAATCAGGAAAAAAATCCTTAAAAATCAGGAAAAAATCGGGAAAAAAATCCCCAAAAATCAGGGGAAAATCCATGAAAGATTAGGAAAAAATGGGAAAAAAATTCTCAAAAATCAGGAAGAAAATCCTCAA
>NW_024526642.1:0-1099 GCF_017590135.1 Pyrgilauda ruficollis
TTTTTTCTTTTTTTCCCTCCTCCAGTAAATGATTCCCAAATAGATGTTTCCCACTATCTGTCCAGAGAAATGTCAGATCCATCCGATGAATTATTTGGGATTTTTGGTGTTTCTTCTTGCTGACTAGCAGTGGATAAATGATTCAGGGTGTTACTTCTGACACCCCAGAGTCACCAGCCCCAGGGATGGTGATTGAGTGTTGCCTGACATTTGGATTTCCTTTGAGCCTCAGCTCCATGGGACAAATCCAGCCTTCCAGGCTGGACTTGGAATTTGCAAAGGCAGAAGAATAGGAGGCCTTCTGGAGGTGGAGAAAAGCCAGAACGGGAGTGGCAAAGGCTCAAAAACTCTGATGGACAATAGAAAGTGGTTTAATATGTTGCATATTGTGGGAGAAGAGGGGGTGTGGGAGATGTTTGAGCCTTTGGGCTGGATGGAGGAGATGGTCCAACATCCCTGAGGGTTCTGGAGATGTCTGAAAGATGGATGTGGACAGCAGCACCTGAGAGGGACAAATTCCTGCATCCCTGTGCAGCATTTACCACGGGAAGTCACAAGCTGAGGATGAGGAGTGGTCCCAAAACCATCAGTCAGGCACAGGTGATGCAGAGGAAGATCAGCAGTGGGAGGGATTCCTGGGCATGGCTCTTGGGAGACACTCAGGCACCAGGCTGGAAGGTGCAGGGATATTTTACAGCCCTGGGGATGAATCAGCTTTTAGGAGAATTTACCTGGGATTTATCCAAATTCTCCATCACACGGATTCAAGTGTTCAGCTAAAAACTCCCTTTGGCTCCAAGTGATGTTTTAGGATGCTCTAGAACCCACCAGCCCTTCCAGAAGGACACAAAATTCAAGGACACTCCTGACACTGGGGACAACCAACCAGAAAATGATTTGGGGCACGTTGCTTCCCGTGTGGGCCAAAGCAAGAGTCACACTCGGTGGAGGTCACTCCTGGCAGCTGGAAACATCAGAAGGACAGAGAAAAAGGCTAAAAGATAAACGACAGCACGGGAATTAATGTCAGCAGGAAAGCAGTGGCTGACACAGGCCCAGCCAGAGAACCAGCAGAGCGCTGTGTTATGAAGAGCAGAGG